>NW_007729014.1:183279-191085 GCF_000696425.1 Galeopterus variegatus
ATAATTATTAAGTATTATTTTTGTGCTGACTAATTAACAGAGCTTTTTAAAAAATTTTAGTTAATAACTTTCACTAAATTTAACCTTACATATAAAAAAAGAAAGCCTAAAGTACTTCAGTTGTCTAGGTAGGTCTTACAGAATATCATTCAGAACTAAGCTCATTCACGAGATCTCCTTAATCAAAATTGTGTTTCCCTTTTCTACCAAAATGATATAAATTTACATCAAGTGAGGGACTTTTGTTTTATCTCCATACTTATTTACCTTTACATTGACAGTCAGACTGTGTTAAAATATTTGTAAAGATGATTCAAACTTACGAAAATTTGTAATTACATTACCATTAAGCAAAAACATGTATTCACTTTTTCTGTGCTAGTTAATTAATATTTTTCCATAGAAGGAATTCATTAAAAGCCCAGTGTAATCAAAATCAAAATCTTAATATGCTATACCGATATTTATTTTTAAAATGATTTATGAATGAAAATTCAAAATATTATTTATTTCCTCTTCTAAAGATCATTTTCTCTATGACAAGCTTGCTAACCAAATATCTCCTTAAATTCTGGCTTTACCTTTGGAGAAATATATCTTTAATTCATGTTGTCTTGTGGATTTTAACATTTTCCACTAAAATAATGTTTAAAAATATTAAAAACTAACAATAATCCATCTGAACAAACATGTATTGACATCTGTGTTCAAGACAAAGACACAACATGGCATGCATGTAGAAGGGATGTGAGAAGACAGAGAGAGAGAGAGAGAGAGAGAGATCAAGGGAGAGAGCCATGCTCATTTATGGAGAGGAGAGAGTAGTGGCAGTAAATGGGAAATCAGAGCTTGCAGAAGCCAAGTTGGCAAATTTGCACTTTGACTCAAAGCAATTCTAAAGCACACCTATGTGTGAGAATCAGTATGTGAATGTATGCCAGAGAATAGCTTCTTAAAATTTAGGCTTTAAATCCATACTACCCAGCAATCCCACTTCTGGGTATATACCCAAAGGAATGGAAATCTTCATGTGGAAGGGATAGTTGCACTCCCATGTCCATTGCAGCTCTGTTTAAAGTTGCCGAGGTATAGAACCAACCTAAGTGTCCATTGATGGACGATTGGATAAGGAAAATGCGGTATATATACACCATGGAATACTACTCTGCCATAAAAAAAGAATGAAATTCTGCCATTCACAACAACATGGTTGAGCCTGGAGAAACTTATGTTGAGTGAAATAAGAAAAGCACAGAGGGAAAAATACTGCATATGCTCACTCATACGTGAGGACTAAAGAAGAAGGAAGGAAAGAAAGATCACAGTGGTGCATTGTACTTGCAGAGGGAGAAAGCACACCTAGGGATCCAATGTGGAGTGGGAGAAAAGGGTATGGGGAGGGAGGCCGGGAAAAATTAGGTGGGGGACTCGGGGTATAATTGCAATTTGTGGTAATGGACATACTACCAGTATGGATCTGGCCCTAATATCTTGGGCATGAGTGGTGACAGTCAGCTTTGTACTCCATGAATATTCATAACGAATAAAAAAAAAACTTTTGAAAAAAATAATTCATTGAAATAGAAATATTTGACCTTTTCTAGATAAAACTTATTCATGTGAATGTTTAAACTGCATCTAGCACATTCACCACTGTTAAATTCCAAATTAATGGTTTAATTGTGCTAAAACCCAAACCAAAAACAAACAAAACTCACCCACTAGATCTTGCACATTATACTTAGTCATTGCAACATTGCGTTAAAATATAATTCTGGATCTCTTTCATTACCCCAATTAGTGCTAAATTAAGACTGCTATTTTCCAGCCAGCCCCATGGCTCACTCGGGAGAGTGCGATCCTATATAGGGATGGCCGGTGCACTCACTGGCTGAGCGTGGTGCACACAACACCAAGCCAAGGGTTACGACCCCCTTACCGGTCACAAAAAAAAAAAAAAAAAAGTTTACCATTTTCAATTCAAAAGCACTGTTAAAATAAAAATATAATTAGCATTCAAAACATGTTTGTGGCAGGAGTAATTAGTTAATGTACGTCTCATTGCAACATTGTACATCATGTACAATGAAAATGGTCAGGCATTGCACTTCTAGAGTAAAACAGCAGAAATCTAACTAACAGGAATATTTTGGAAGGGTAGAATGCAGAAAATAACTCACTTTCAGAAATAAATCATTCATTTTTATCTATTTATTTCCTCCTCACTCCTAATATTCCCTCTTACTCCACCACCACTTCTGATGGGAGGATGAGTTGCTAAACGGCTAATTCTTGAGGTAAACAACATAGTTTAAAATTATTGCTGAAATTGCATCTTGCCTGGCTTCATATCTGCATTTTTATTAAATATTTATTGTTCTTCTTTCTTCTAAAAAGCATTATGTAGGGTACATAATTTGTATATATTTCCATTTTCTTCTAGATTACACATATAAAATCTTTTCCCTAGAAATAATAGATGCACTCAATTATGAAATAATCATAGTCTTCAAAGTTCCTGAAGCATATTTTATAAGATTTCATATTCTTAAATACATTTAATTCATTTCCATATTTATGATGAGAAGACTGTGTAGATATATGCACAAGTCCACAATATGGACAAATAATTTACTTTCTGAATTCTGCCTTTAATTTGGTGTAAAGCTATAAATATGGAAAAGACTCTTCACATGTAAGTGCTAAGCAACTAAATAGATATTGTCTTTTATTCCCACACTGCAATGATTCAGGAAGAAATAGCAGTCTTAGAAAATGGTACTATGACGAGACTGTTTTATACAATATTTTAGATAGCTTTTTTGAAGCTCTGAATTGATCTGTCCAATACATGTGTCCATCATATGATACTTTCCCTTTTCAGAGTCATCTGCTGTCACAACAGTAATTCTTACATTGGCGATAAGCTCTAAGTTGTGTCGATTCATTTTTATTTGGATTTAAAATATTTATTCAGGAAAATATTGGTTTATGTCACTGACATGATGTTTCCATCTTATGGCTAAGCCTCATGCTAATTTTTAATCCTTTTTCAAAAATGAAAATATAAGGAATTGGGGAATACACAGACAGAACTGTGAATCATACTTGTTTCATCTACTTTTTTGCTAATTAATAGTCATTTTTTCCCCATTGATGGCTTGGTTGACTGAACGTATTTTTAAACAATGATTTTTTTTTTTTTTTTTTTTTTTTTTTTTTTAAAAAGAAAACAATTCGTGATATCAATCCATATTCTTTTTGGAAATTTGTTTTACCTTAGTACCTTATTAAAATAGGAAACTATTCGGAATACTCTTAAACAGCTCTTTATGAGTACCTGTGCAGGGGCAAGAAGCTTCCAATGCCCAGAAATACTCCTTAATACATTCCTTAGAGATGGACCACAAATTAATACTCTTTTGACTTCTCTCAATTTTTTTGTGCCATTTTGAACACATTTTTTAGGAAAGATTTTTGAGAGCTAAAACCTCCTGCTTCGTTATTCCTTTAGACACATGGTTTCCAATCCCTCGACTTACATGGTAATGTCATCTCACTCTAGAGGAAAAGAAGCGTTAAGGAGACAAAGTCCATGTCGAGTTGGCATGTACACACACACACACACACACACACACACACATAAATGGTAGTAGTGTATATACATGGTAAAATAAATTAAATTATAGATAAGTAAAAAATAAAGAGAATCTTCACATTTCTCCTACCCGGAGATCATCACAGTGAACAATTTCATTTAATGCCTCACCAGAGGTGTGCTGACACCTTCTCCTACTGACTCCCAGAGCAAACTGTGTGCATCTTTTTCCAATGGAGCATTCAGTGACATCGCATTGGTGGCGTGATTACCATATGGCTGCCTGCCACAGTGAGAGTGTTTATACCATGCTAATCAGCCTTTTTCTCCCCCCCGCCCCGAATATTTACTCTACTGTAAATATTCTTCTAGGGCTTTCTCTGCACATACATGTGCATATATATGTACTTTTTAACAGAATGAGATTCTAATATATGAAAAGTTCGTGGAAAAATTAAATTACAAAGATAATACGAATCCTTCCATGAGCTTTTTAAGACCCCGCATATATCCTTGTCTTACAATCTGCTGGTTTTTGTCAATAACTTTCATCATTCCATTAAAATAAAATTTAATCTTATGAACCATATTTAAAAACTTCTAATTGACATATATTTTTACATCTGATCTGACCTAACAACCATACACAGTGTGAGCATATTTTTACTTTTGCAAAAGATTTTGCTTATGATTTTAAAAATGTGAGACTCGAGAGGCTTTTCTATGGTAGCACAGCCAGACTTGCCCTCATATTCTCTTCCAGACATTTCAGACTTCTGGTGTAGGTCAAGGTATGTTCTTTTTGAATCAGGGGCAGTGTAGAGTAGTGGTTAATGTATGAGTACCCTGATGTTAGACTACAACTCTGCCACTTGCTAACCCTGTGATTTTAGGCAAGTTATATAACCTTGCTGCTCATTATACTTACTTTATGCAAAAGGAAATGACAGATATTATCACTGACTGTGAAATATACATTTTTCATTTTTTAGTGTCTTTGTTGTATCTTAGTGTCATAGTTTATTTATAAGCTTTGCTTTCTTTCTTAGTGGCACAAAGAAATGGCATATCTTAGGTCTTACAATCAGTGGTGCAATGAGATCTTAGATCAAATAAGTTATAATGCAGTTATCTACCTTACAGATTGATAGGAAGATATATACATATGTATATATACATATATGAGCCTAGAACATAGTAAACAATTAGCTTTAACTATTTTTAGTATTGATAATATTTACGTAGGAAAAAATGAGGTGTTTTTTAATAGAAATTTTCTCAGTAAATCTACCATTAAATTCTTATGGTCTGTTAAAATAATTAACATTTCAGCAGAAGGGATGAATCCAAATTAAATACATTTTTGGAGGGAGATCTTCACAGAATTCTCTTTTGTTGCATAAAATAAACCGTTTTAAAGATATAAAGAATTCCTCTATGGATTTTTTAAAAATCAAAGGAAAGGGTCGGCAAAGACAAAACTCTTGCCAAAGGAACATTCCTGCGGGCATTCCTGCAATATTTCCAAGAAATTAACTCTAATTAGAACCACTAACGAAGATTTAAAACTGTAAATTGGCCACTGTTAATGAAGGCGCTTACTGAATGTAGTTATAGGATGCTTGGACTAAACATTTTAAATGACATATTACTTTTAAATTTCAATACTGCCTCAATAATGAAATCTCTTTTGGGACATAAATTTAAGTGGTTATCAGCCTCAACAGCATGATTAATGACAGTTATATCATCTTTTACTTTTAAATTGTAAAAAGGGTGCTGAGAGCTGCAAGTTTGGTGAATCTTTACTAAAACATTTAACCAGTTTCAAGAAACCCATGAGAGGCTATACAGGAAGTTAAGCTAGACCATTTTCTAGATCATATAAATGAATGTGAAACTGTTAGATGAATCTATTGACCAAGCATCTGCTAATGAGTTTTATGGAGCAGATTCAAAGTAAGAAAAAAATTAAAGCTGTTAAATAAATAGCAATACAATGTATGACCTTTCAGAAATTCCTGGACTCACTAACTCTCCTGAGCAGCTCCTGGGGTGTCACAGACAATGTATTTTAACACACTCTTCAGGAAAAGGTCATTGAAGATGGAAAAGCACATTCAATTGCACAAGTCCTCATGCTAATTTATAAATTCAGTGACTTTCTCTTTAGAAAAAATTAAGAAACAGAGAAACATAGCTAAGGTCAAATGTATGAAGACAACTTTTAAAAAAAAGACTCATAATTACTTGGCTGCAACAAAAGAAATGTATGCATAAGGAAAATTAGCATTTCTTTGATTAGTCAGGAATGTTACTTGAACAGAGAATCATCACACTATAGTTGGCGCTTATATTTCCATCATTCTAAGCTGTTACTTCCCATTCAGTAATTTTTTATTAATTTGGAACAACATCTCAAGGAGGCTTTAAAAACATATGGTTGGAAAGCACCTCTGGTGCAGTGTTTTATTTTACAAATGAAGTAATAAAGGCACATGAGTTGAACTTATCTTCAGTCATACCACAGTAATTCTTAGCTATAAAGGCAGAACAGGCACATGAATTTTCCAAATTCAAGTTCACTGATATTTTTGCTCTGTGATTTTTGCCACCCATGGATACAAATTATATTCTTTAACTTGAAGATATTGTGATTCATCTATGCAACTTTAAAAATTTTTGAGAAGTGATCCAGAGGAATAGTTTGTAAGTGAAGTCCAGAAAAAATTGTTCCCGTAAACTTGAGGTCAGTCTTTTATTGTGTAATTTAACCATGCTGATCCCCAGATAGATTTCTCACCCAAACTAAAACAGATTATTTCTAACGTTCCATTAGAGTATGCAATTTTAGGATTCATGTCCTCTTCTGGTGTCTGCAGAAAGAGGTCATGGATGCTTGTGGATGTGACCTTATGATTCATTTCCCACCCATATATGCCTCTGGCAGATCAAGTTTCATCATTACTTTGAGCACTCTCAAAGAATAAAGATTCCTACAATGTTCTGTGAAGAAATATTATTATTATGTAATTTGTTCACTCAATAAATTTTAGCTTTGGAAGGAAAAAACTTCAGATTTATATGATTACATTAATATGTGTCACATTAAAGGAATCCATAAATAGAACTATAGGTAAATAATCATATTTAGCTTAATAAAGAATCACAGCATTTATAGACACATTGAAATTATTTAATATAAAACTTTAAAAATGCTTAATGAATTTGTACCAAACCATTGAAAAATATAGAGACTATGTATGTTTATTTTTTTATTTTGATTCCATGAAATTCTGAAGTATCCATAATAACAATAATTAAGTTTATATATTTAATTCTTCTTCAAAATATTTAACCATTCTGAAGCTTTTTATTTTTGTTTTTGCAAAATCAAGAGAATGATCATATAGTGAACACATTTTGTGAGGCATCAATCCTTCGCTGGACTCTGACATTGGAACTTAGAGGCTTACAGAATATGTCAACTTATCTTGGACCTTACACATGTAAACTGCAGTTCTGTGGGATAACCTTAGTCCACCATGTTGTGAGAAGTACAGAAAGCTGGAGTGGAGAGTGTTAGGAAATTATAAGCAAAATCACTGGCTAACGCAGAAAACCTCTTTGCAAAAGTAGCAGAGAAAGAAAACAGATTTATTATTAAATAAGCATTAAAGCAGAATATGATGTGTGTCACTGGCAATCCGCTAAGGACATTCTGCAGAAAACCTCTTTGCAAAAGTAGCAGAGAAAGGAAACAGATTTGTTATTAAATAAGCATTAAAGCAGAATATGATGTGTGTCACTGGCAATCCGCTAAGGACATTCCAAAGGCAGAAATAAATCCTGATGTTTTATATAGCCAAGCAGATACAACCCATTGCATATATTTCTTATGATAAACAATAACTAATTCTCAAGTAAGAAGGCTTGACAACATCATTTGTCACACATAGTTCATCTTAAATTCACCTGGTAATTGGGGTAGTTATCTGTGTTTGCCAATTGTCTTTACCCAAAGGAAGAATACACTTCTTATACCTATGAAGGAGGTAGGTTTGCAACTTGGAGCTCAGTGCCAGCTGGAGTTAGGCTTCTACCCTCCCCTAGAAATTGGGAGATGGGGCACTATCTTCCTTGTTCAAGTTTCAAAGAAAAGATTTCTGAGTCCTTGAGAAAAACATTACTGGTTTGTAAAGCTGACA
>NW_007729014.1:191171-198518 GCF_000696425.1 Galeopterus variegatus
AGTTTCAAAGAAAAGATTTCTGAGTCCTTGAGAAAAACATTACTGGTTTGTAAAGCTGACAAGAGGCTTATTTAGCTTTTAAAAAGCTTTACAGAGGTCTCGAAGGGGTGAGAAAGAATACATAATTCCATTTTCTAAAGCCAGTGCTCTAAAAAATGGAATTAGGGAGAGTCTCTTTGGCTAAATTTTTTTCACTTGGGAGAATTAAAATTTATTTGTCTTATTTTTAATTTGTATTTGTTCTAACAAAAGAGATAGATTATTGTAGATGCATGTCTTTTACAAAATACTTAATATAATATTGTTTTGAATTGCACCTTCTTAACCATAATATGAAAGATATTTGACTTAAATTTATAAATATGACATATTTGATGTAAATTCAGTTATGGTTTTGGATTTCTGCTTTCATGGCTTTACTTGATATCTATATTTAGCTTTATAAATACTCCCTTTTTAAAGTGTGATTATGTGTCTCTGCGTATGTACGAAAGACTTAAAATCTGCATCTTTTTCCCCACTACACAGCAGGGGCCCAACTACTGGCCATCTAGTGCAGTGAATCTTCCCACTTTCAGGGTGAACTTGATTGATGGAACATTATAAGTCAAACAAATAAATTAGTCATTTACAAGTACTAGTAAATAATATGGGGCTCTAATACCAACAATAGCATTTTCTATTAAAATCAATATATTACCATTAAGTTATGAGAATGATTTTGTTTTATGAGTTCAAAGCATGATCCAAAGAGAATGTCAAAAGAATTTTATTTATTTTTTAAGTTCATAGCACTTTAAACAGTAACATTAAACCTGGAATAGAAGTGAAACATCTGATCGAAATCAAAGAAATATATGTTTATGTAAATCCTCGTATTAAGTAAGGCAATAAACATAACAGAGGTAACAATTCTGAATCGATAATCATATTTTTGGTAGAAAAAAGAACATTTAATCTTTTTAAAGATACTAGACTCTAGGTCACATTATAAAAGGCACAAAAATAAGGTAGCGTTTATGGGAGGGGAAGATTTGGAGAGAGAAAACCAAAAATGATTGAAGGGCAGAGGGAAGAGAGAAGAGAAGAGATTTTACTATGATGATTATATATCCATACAGGGAAATAAATGCACAAGGTTTTAAGTGTACAGTTTATAAGTTTTGACAAATCTTAACACTTGTGTCACTGAGAAATCAAGATGTGGAACAATTCTATCTCTTAAAAAAGTAATCTCTTACCCCTCTGCAGTTTATATCCCATATCCGTGGAAGAAACAACTGCTCTGATTTCTATCACCATAGATTAGTTTCGTCTGTTCTAGAACTTTATATAAATGTGTCATATGGAATGTACTTTTTTGTATCTGGCATTTTAGATTCAGCATACCTGTGATATTACCATGATATATTTTATGGCTTATTAATATCTCATTAGTTCAGTTCATTTATCTTTATTCCATTTATTGCTAAGTCATATGACATTATGAGAATATTTGATAAAATTTATACATTTTCTGATTGACAGAATATTTCCACTTTCATGAATTAAGCTGATATGAAGATTTTGGTAAAAGTCTTTTTGTGGACTGTATTTTCATTTAATTTCCTAACTGAAGACTAGGAGGGAAATTGCTGGATCATAGGCATGAGGTAGGTGTACCTTTAAATTTATGAGTCATTGCCAAAGCTGTTTTCCCAAGTGGTTACAACATTTTACACTAACAAGAAATGTACACAAGTTCCTTTTGTTCCCATATCACTGTCAGCATTTGGTCATGTCAGTCATTACATTTTTGGCATTCTAGTACATATGTAGTGGGTATAGAATAGTATCTCTGTATAGTTTTAATTTGCATTTCTCTGATGTTTAAAAATGTCAACACAAGTTCTTCGTCAGGTATATGTATTGTGACATTTTTCCCCCGACCTGTGGCTTGCCTTTTCATCCTCTTAATAGTGTTTTTGGTGAGAAGAAGCTTTGAATATCAGTGAAATCAAATTTTTCAATAGTTTCTTTTGTGGGTATTCCTTTCTTTGTCCTGTAAAATAAATTTCTGCCTATCTTAGTTATTTTTACCTAAAAAGCTTTATATATTTGACCCTTACATTTCAAGTCCATGAGCTATATAAAATTAATTTTGCACAGGGTATAAGGTGGGGGTAGATATTTTTCCCCATTGATTTAGAGTTTATAAGTATGTTGCTTAAGATCCAAGTATTGGGATATTATTCAGTTATCTTATTTTTTACTGATTTCCAATTCAACTCCATTTTCTGTTAAAAAAATTGGCTATATATTTCTATTCCTTTAAAATATATTCAGACAAATCTACAGCCTGGCATATGACCTATCGTGATGAACATTCTATGTACATTGGAAAAAGTGTCTGTTCTGCCATTGTAGGCCTAATGTTCATAAAGGTCGATTAGGTTAAGTTGGTTGATAATACTGATCTAAACTTCCATATATATATATATATATACACGCACACACACACACACACACAGAGACACACACAATGGTACTTCAAAAATTTTGTGGAAAGATTCATATTATCTTTTGATTCTGTTTTTCACAAACTGAAGTACACTATGCTGATTTTTACAAAAATAACTTCCATCAATTACTGAGAAAATATGTTAAATCTCTCACTATTATTGTGGTTTTGTCTAATTCTCACTTTAGTTCTTTTCATTTTTTCTTTATATAACTTAATTCTTTGTTATTAGGTTCATGCATATTTATGACAGCCATGTTCTCTTGATTAATTGATACTTTTACTGTTTTATGAATGTCTTTATCTCTGGTAATTTTTTCTACTTTAAAATGTAAATGGTTTGAAATTATTTTAGCTTGTCATTTTTTATGTAGGGAGAGTATATATATAGTATATTTTCTTCTATTATTTTCGGTCTAAAATATTTGGCCCTTTATATTTACAATTTATCTCTCATAAATAGCATATAGTTGGGTCTTGCTTTTCTTCCAAACAATCTCTGCTTTTTTTGAAGGGGGAGAAGAGTTTTTAGTTCATTTATATTTCATTTATTGGTTTAAGTGTATGCCTTCATTTTTTAAAATTTGTTGTATGTGTTCTTTTCGGTCATTTCAAGGGTTTCCTGTTCAGTAGGGTCTGGTACCTGAAAGTTACTATATTCCTTTGTTGGTGTCATATTTTCTTGTTTTTCCATACTTCTAGTATCTCTACATTGATGTCTGGTCATCTGATAGATCAGTGGCTCTGCTGTTACTCTGGAGTGGACTTTGAGGAGAAAGACCTCCTCCTCTTTTTCCAGGCTCCTCTGGTAACTCTCCTTGTGTAAATGGACTCAAATATATAGTGGGCCATCTGCTCAGTGTCATGACTGCTACTGTGGCAGCAAGTCATCCTTGCAGTGGTAAAGCTGTGGTGATGGCTGTTGTGGACCACCTCCACAGAAGCAGTGCAGGGCTCCCAGTTGCAGGGGTATTCCTACCTTCTGTGAAGGTCAGCGGAGGGCTGCTTGGGGCTTTTCCCTCCTGGACCTCCCATCCTGCTTGGGTTTGATTGAGCTATTCAAATATGCTGGTTGATATTTCTCATCAAATTTGAGAATGGTATTTTTTCTGGTCCTAATATCTTTTCTTTTGGGGGGACTTTAATTATGTATATTTGATTACTTAATATTTTCCTACAAGTCAATGAGGCTATGTTGATTTCTTTAAAATCTCTCTTCTCTCCATGTTATAGTTAAAATAGTGTCTATCGCCCTTTACACGGGTTAATTGCCACTGTATAATTTGATGTGAGTACAATCAAGTGGATTTTTTATTTCAAATATTGTATTTATGCATTTATAATTTTCCTTTGTGACTCATTACTTCCATTTTTTCCCTCAAGATTCTCCATTTAATCAACAATTTCCATCTTTTGCTTGAATTTCTCATACATATTTATAGTAGTTGTTTAAATCTCTTGCTTGTTAATTCCAGCATCTGTGTTATCTTTAGATTTCTTCAAATCAATTTCAATCCCAAAATGATCTCTACTCTTGTCAGAACTCCAGAGACTCCTAGCATTTTGCAACTCCTGAGGTCTCTACTCAACTCCAGATTTTCTACTGTTATTTTCTAAGATGGATTCTTGCTCTGGTCGATTAGTATTTGGCTGAGTCAAGGAAAACTATAGGCATATATCTGAAATTCCTTCTATGTGAGTATCTCTCCATTCAAATACCTTTACTTGCAAATTTTAGTCATCTCAGGAGTCATGAGATGGATTCTTGCTCTGGTCGATTAGTATTTGGCTGAGTCAAGGAAAACTATAGGCATATATCTGAAATTCCTTCTCTGTGAGTATCTCTCCATTCAAATACCTTTACTTGCAAATTTTAGTCATCTCAGGAGTCATGAACATTGATTTATTTTTTCCTGGTAAACCACTGCTCTTTATTTGGGCTCTACTTCCCTGTGCTTAGGTTTGAAAATTTCTCACATAGAAAAGTACGGTAAATGTGTAGCTCTTCTAATATATTTCAGTTTTTTGAATGGTTAAAACACTGCATGATATGCTGTCCAATGATGGAAAAGTGTTGCTTCATATATTTTGTCCTGTATACTTATATAGGACAATATATTTACAGTTTTACAAATTTTTTACAGCACACATTTGAATCTGACACTCACTACTTCATTATGGCCCAAACTGGAATTTCAAATGATCATTTTTCATGCATTTATTATTGAAGGTGTTTTCCTCAGTGTTTTTGAAACATAAATTCATTCTCTACTCTCTGCAACTTATGAATTATGGATTATTTTCCCTATTTTTACAGTTGAAAATTTAGAATGTCTATGAGCTTAAACCATCCAAGGTAATATAGGTACCTAGTAATAGGTACTGAGCTAATTTTCAAATTCAAGACCGTTACAATCCAAAATCCATTCCCTTAAAATTTACACTGGCAGTTTGGAAATGTTTTATGGCCAACGTATCTGTTTAATAAAATCTTCAAAGATGTCTAACATGCGTGTTGTATATAAAACAAATGATACTAGGGCTGTGTAACCTGTGCTTGAGGTAGAAATGTGGGACCCAGAGACACATACACACTGACCCTGCCAAACCCACCACCACCTCACTCCTGGTTGATGAGAAAAGTGATTTTGCATGACTTCTGGACATCCTTGGATAACAGTTTGAAACCACTGTACTACATTGTGTGGCGTATGAGGAATCGTGAAAGTTACTATGGATATGTTGACTGTAGAAAAAAGGACTAAATGAAGACACAATAGCCAATTAAACACATTTTCAAAAGCCAAGAAGAGGTAGGATGGATATTTGGTGGGAATAGGGGTGAATAGAGGATCTTGAGGGCATGCGTTTGTGAAACAGAATTCATGTGAAAGTTGCAGAGCGTGGAACTGGGTGTGATGCAAGACACAGGTCTTGAGTTGGTATATATCTATCACGTAGATATTAAGTGTTCTTATCACACACACACAAAAGAAGAAAAAGAGAGTCATAACATATGAATTAAGTAATGGATATGTTAATTAGTTTCATTGTGGTGATTCTTTTGCATTGTAGGCATATATCAAATCATCAGATTGTACACTTTAAATATATATAACTTTTATTTGTCAATTACACCTCAGTAAAGCTGGAAAAATAATCATAAGAGCACTCTGTTAGAATCAATTAGCTATGTAAAATTTGCAAGAAAGGATATTACATATTTTATCATCTGTAAATTGCATGCTACACATCCTTTATATTGGTAAAATTTGTAATAAATGTATTAGGGTTTTTCAGAGGGACAGAACCAATAGGAGCTATCTAGCTAGCTAGCTAGCTAGATAGATAGATGAGAGAGGATTTACTAGGGGAATTGACTCACATGATTATGAGGCTGAAAAGCCCCATGATATGCTGTCTGCAAGCTGAGAACCAGGGAAGCCTGTACTGTGGCTGTCTGAGTCTGAAGGCTTCAGAACCAAGAAAGCGATTGTTTAACTCTTAGTCTGAGGCCAAAAGCCTGAACCCAGGGTGATCGCTGGTACAAGTCCCAGAGGACAAAGGCCAGAGAACCTAGAGTTCTGACATCCAAAGATAGTAGAGGATGGTATCCCAACTCCAGGAGAGAGAGAGAGAGAGAGAGAGAGACAGAAAGAGAGAGAGACAGAGACAGAGACAGAAAGAGAGAGAGAAATAGAGAGAGAGAGAGACAGAGAGAGACAGAGACAGAAAGAGAGAGAGAAAGAGAGAGAGAGAAAGAGAGAGAGAGAGCACAAATTTGCCTTTCCTCTGCCTTTTTGTTCTTTCTGAGTCCCCAACTGATTGGATGGTGCCTGCCCACATTGATGGCATATCTTCCTCAGTCAGTCCACTGACTCTCATGCCAACCTCCCGCTAAAACATCTTCATGGACACACCCAGATATAATGCTTTACTAGCTATCAAAGTATCCTTTAATCCAGCCAAATTGACACCTAAAATTAACTGTCACAGGTATGTATTAATAAAAAACATGAAATAAAAGCCATGAAGAGAGTCAATATAAGATATTATCCTGAAAAGAATTTGGAGAGATATAGAATCCAGATGTATGGCACAGGGATGGAAATGAGGAAGACCAGATCAAAGCAAGTTATTGTGTATCAGGGATGTAGAAGGTACATATTCCCAGAATGTGCAGGACAGATACCCAACCTAATAGCTACTCTGAAAGGCAAGGAGCTTATATAAATGGAAAGCCACCTTGAAGAATTGTGTAGAAAAAAATTATACTGAGCTACAAGTCAGATTAACTTCTGTAAGAGTCTCAGATATATTATCTTTTATAATATTTGTGATTGACTTCATATGTTCATATTTAACTCTTTCTTAGGATATTATTTATCTTATTAATATTTTTGATTGTCAGGTTAAAGAGTACATTAAGTCAAAAGGCTTGTGTTAGGCACACCATGCCAGCACCTCAGGGCCCACCTGGGGACCCGGGGCATGGAGGGGACCAGAACCTCCTCCCACAACCAGGCACACTGCGCCAGCACCTTAGGGCCTGCCTGGTGACCCGAGGCATGGAGAAGGGGATCGGAACCTCCACCCACAACCACACACATGGAGCCAGCGCCTCAGGGCCCGCCTAGGGCCAAGAGGCACGGAGAAGGGGACCAGACACACCCCACAACCAGGCACACCACCAGCACCAAGGAGCATGGCAAAAACATCACCTCCTTTGGTGGCCCACCACAGCCACTACAATAACCATGGCTGCTGTGAAAGTGGCTAGATGCCCCAACCACCACGCAGATGGTCTGCCAACCACTGGAGTGCATTGACACAAGGAGAGTCACCAG
>NW_007729014.1:198713-201661 GCF_000696425.1 Galeopterus variegatus
AAATTTTAAAATTATATCGGAGAAGGGGACCAGACACACCCCACAACCAGGCACACCACCAGCACCAAGGAGCATGGCAAAAACATCACCTCCTTTGGTGGCCCACCACAGCCACTACAATAACCATGGCTGCTGTGAAAGTGGCTAGATGCCCCAACCACCACGCAGATGGTCTGCCAACCACTGGAGTGCATTGACACAAGGAGAGTCACCAGCAGAGACAAAGAAAAGAAGAGGATGTCTCTCTCTACAAAGCCCATTTCAGAGTGACAGAAGAAGCATCTGCTCTATGATAGTATCAGGGGACCTGATCACACCTCTCAGCATTGGACATATCATCTAAGCAACAAATCAACAGAATAACCATTATTTTTTCAGAAGGAGAGAAGTAATCTAGGGTAATTAGAGGGGGGAGGGAGGAGGGAGTGAGGGAAGGGGAGAGAGTAGACCAGGGGCTTAAAAAATAATTACAATTTGTAATAATATATATGCTGGTAATATTGATTTGATCAACATATCTCAATGTTCAACCCCCCCAAATATGTATAATCGATTTTGATTCAATAAATAAATTAAAAAAAATTTTTTTTAAAGGCTTGTGTTTTGTCAAGGTGCTATCAATCTGGCATATTTCAGAGTCCAAAACTATGAAACTTGTGTAGTTTTAATCACTATCCACAAGATGTTTTAATACTGGGCCAGGTTATATTATAAACCTTTGAGTCTCATAAAATTCAGAAAGATTTTGTTATCCAGGTATGGCTCTGTGATAACTCTGTAAAAATATTTAATCCAATGTAAGAATCTAAATACAGATTTGATCTTACAGGGAAGCAGGGAGCTCAGTATTTTACCAATTTCTGCTTTAAACAAATAGGGCAAAGCAATTGATCAATTCTAGTCATATATTATGACTAATGGGTAGACGGAGAGAGGAGTTTCAGATTTTTCTTTGATAGAGGAAGAAAAACTAGAAAGAGTTGGAAGGTTAGTCTATTTATTATTTGCACACACACACATACACACATATGGCAGCTGGAACTAAATTTCAGAAATTGTAGGATTTCATAAAATCATATTTTCAAGACAAGTTTTTTTTAACTTAGATCTTGGTAGTTAAAATACATTCACAACTTTAAAAATATCATTAAACTAGTTTCATTAAGACCTGGAAATAGTTTTCAGTTTAAGGAAAAAAAAACAGATTAAACCTATACCTCATAAATAAGCAAAATCTCACCTTGTCTTTTGATGAAGTAACATAAATTGGGTCTCTTTCTCAATACTGAATTTGGAGTTTTATCTTTCCTGTTTCAATCAGCGTTGAGCCCTGAAATAGACCTATAGATGCACCAATGTCTCTTCCTTCAAAACTCTGAGTGTTGAATGTATTGAGTTCATTAGGCAATGAAAGAGGAGCTATCTACTTCTATTTCTATTTGTCTATCATGGAACATGAAGGAACCTAAGAAAGCGCAAGATGGTGTACGATCAATATTGTGTTTCAGAATATCACAAGATTCTTGACTTTTATTAGAGTTTGGAATTCATCAAACTCATGGAAGAAATTTTAAAATTATATGTGTGTGTGTGTGTGTGTGTGTGTGTGTGTATGAGAGAGAGAGAGAGAGAGAGAGAGAGATTTGTTTCATAATATCACAAGATTCTTGACTTTTATTAGAGTTTGGAATTCATCAAACTCATGGAAGAAATTTTAAAATTATATGTGTGTGTGTGTGTGTATGAGAGAGAGAGAGAGAGAGAGAGAGAGAGAGAGAGAGAGAGGATAATGAGGGCTTGTTACATTCTCAAAGTTTGACAAAGTGCCTGAAACATAATAGATAATTAATAATACTGGAATGGACCTATAGTAAATACATTATCTAGGAGCTGGAGAACATAATTAAATTCTGTTCATTACTTCATTCTACAAGGTAATTACATTAAAAAATCTGTTAATATTGCTATGCTTCATCAGTCCCTTTTTTTTTTTAAATTATAGGGAGAGTTTGAATAATCTTAGATCTAGTCTTTGGTTAGACGCTATCAATTTTTCCAGTTACAGCAAGAATCAAGCCCCATGATACGCTGGTTGTGTTTTATTTCTATGCATTCTACGCCCAGATATCTTTGTGTCATCAGTGGCACTGATTATAGTTGAAGGCTGCTGGCATCAAGCCTCTCTGAACTCAGTTCTATTAATTGGCAACTACATAATCAAACAACCTATTAGTTGTCCATTCGTTATATTTATAAGTAATATTTCATTTTTCAGGTATCCCACAATTTGTTTATCCATTCACTTGCTGATGGGCATTTTGTTTATTTGGCTATTGGACATCTTTCTCTCTCCTTGCCCAGGACCATTCTGTGCCCAAATACAAATTATATACTTTACAATAAAGGAATAAAATAATATATGAGAATTTCTGCAAAATATTAGGGATTTCTGGATACCATGAGAAATTATGCAAGCTTGTTCCTTTTAACATTTTAGCTAGAGATTAGAGGAGGCTCACAAATGAAAAAGCAAAATATTATAATGGTAAGCACTGTGTTGTTTATTGTTTTGTCTCCAGAAACTAGCCCAGAAACTGCAACATTGCGATTGACCAATAAGTACTTGCTGAGTGAACAAATGAATGAATGCATAAATACATCAAGACATAAAAGAAGTAGGTTGTTGCTAGCAACATTTGACATCCATAACATAAAATTATTAGGTCACATAAAACAACATGAAGCTTTAATTTTATAAACTATACCATTAGGAAAATATGTTAGTTAAATTTGTTTAAATATTATAAGCCAGATATAAATAAATAAATATCACTGAGAAACCACTCTTTTGTACATTTCTTGGAAAAGTTCAAGAATTTCAGTGCACTGCTACAGTGCGCCGCTTGGGAGTGCAGTGGCGCTCCCGCCGAGGGTTCGGATCCCACATA
>NW_007729014.1:202661-217356 GCF_000696425.1 Galeopterus variegatus
GAGGTGCGGGCGCAACACCGAGGGTTGCGATCCCGTTGCCGGTCCCGGTCCAGTACGGGCGCGACACTGAGGGTTGCGATCCATTGCCAGTCACGATAAAAGACAAAAAGGAAAAAAAAAAAAAGAATTTCAGAAACATAGTATCCAGAATATAATTTTATATCTTTTGGAAAAACTGACTGGGGAATTTGACAAATGGGGAGAAAGAAACTAAATTAAACCAACCAAACAAAACTAAAATGAAGGAATTGAGAAAACAATTTGGCTTATCATCATATTCTTGTTGCATATTAGGCCTTCTTTGATAGCACTTGTTAGAAAATAACAAGAAATCTCTTTCTTTTTGTTTGTTTTCTGTATGAATTTGTATTTGTTAGAAAAAGAAAGTCAGTGGGAGTATAGGCAGCTTAAAACTTCCAAGGAAATTGCTTATTAGTTAATTTGTGGTTTCAAACTAAAAATATTATTTCTCAAAAGGGAAATATCTTCCCTCACTCAGTGGTGTGGACTTTGGGAGAAATGGCAACTCTTCTGACAATGTACTTACAACTAGAAAATATGAGAATGTTGGAAACTGTTTATATGGTAGTTATATTTCTAATTCTGACTTAGATACTAGAAACACAGTTTACCTTATATTCTAGCTGTGATGACTACTTATTTAGAAAATAACAAGAAATCTCTTTCTTTTTGTTTGTTTTCTGTATGAATTTGTATTTGTTAGAAAAAGAAAGTCAGTGGGAGTATAGGCAGCTCAAAACTTCCAAGGAAATTGCTTAGTAGTTAATTTGTGGTTTCAAACTAAAAATATTATTTCTCAAAAGGGAAATATCTTCCCTCACTCAGTGGTGTGGACTTTGGGAAAAATGGCAACTCTTCTGACAATGTACTTACAACTAGAAAATATGAGAATGTTGGAAACTGTTTATATGGTAGTTATATTTCTTATTCTGACTTAGATACTAGAAACACAGTTTACCTTATATTCTAGCTGTGATGACTACTTATTACCCTCTTAAGTGGAAGAAAGAACCAGTCCTCAAAGGAATATTCAGAACCTGATATATCTTCATTAGTATGGGGGGAAGGGAGGTTAGGGAAATAGAGAAAGTATTAGAGAGAAGTAATGGTGGAAAGTCAGTCAACCAATTGGTATTTCTCTGCTCTTACTCTCCCAGAATCACAAAATGTTAAATAAGAAGTAAATTTAGAGATCATGACTAGCCTAACCATCTCATTAAACAGAAGCCAAAATTGTGATCCAGTGTAGTCAGATTTCCCCAAACACCATGTGGGCTTAGTGGAAAAAAGAGTCTGATAAGCAGCTCTCCTTAGATTCCTCTCTTATCATATACTGCTTCTTTGAATTAAGTGAAACACATTATTTAAGTGCAATGAGCATAATAATAAAAAGATTAATACACATCACTGATCCTTCTAAATTAAAAAAAAAATCCTGATAGAAGGTTTTATACTGTGGCTTAATTAGGTTTCTGTACAGCAGTATTGCTATGTATTCAGTTAACCAATAACTGTGATCATTATTTTATCTGTCCAATACATTGCAATTTATGATTTACTTCATATGCATTATCTCATTTTATCATCACTAACACAGTCTGAGATCTGAGAAACCTCTTATTTCTATGAAGATTCTGAGATCAAAAAATCTCAGAGAATTAATTTAAATACAGAATCTATAGTCCCATGATACAACATTGTCCTCTATACTGCTGCTAGATTATGCTACTTGAGGGTTAAAATAGATTAAGCAGTGGCAATTTACTCCTCCTGAATTAGTTATTCGTATTTTGTATATTCATCTGACATCTTTGCAAGGAACCCTGTGAATGAAGCCCCACTGATATGAGGTACAATGGGAAACATGGATATAAGTACCACATGGAGTCCTATCTTTAAGAAATCGACATTCTCTACTTGAGGGTACAATATTTAGGCAAGCAAAACAATAAACAACAATAAAAAGGCAGAAAGCAACTCAAGAAAAGAGCACAATATGTGGCAACAAAAAACATAGTTGTCAAATTTGCTGGTTAGAAGACCATGTCTAAGTGATTTCAGAGGAGGTCATTATTGCTTCTGGCTAACAGAAGTAAGGGAATACTGGTAGGAAGGGATAGAATCTGAAATGGGCATTTAAGATGGAACTCTTCTACACTGCTAGGTCAGAGAGAAGACAGGGAATTTACACATTATAAAATGATGTCCCACTCTACGTTCAGATGCAGCAAAGCACTAGGTGTTCACAGTAGGATGAATATATGTTTTTTTACTCAACAAGAAACCAATTTCTGGAGCCCTTTAATGCAAGGAAGACCTCTCATGTTTTATTTTTTTTTCATAATTACGGGATTTCAAATGGCTGAGAAATATCCTCCTGATGCTATTTCCCACAAAGTAGCACAGTTCCTCTTTAATGCAAGGAAGACCTCTCATGTTTTATTTTTTTTTCATAATTAGGGGATTTCAAATGGCTGAGAAATATCCTCCTGATGCTATTTCCCACAAAGTAGCACAGTTCCTAACAAGAATCTTTTATGTGATAGGGAGGTGTATAATTTTTATATTTTAAGTAAACCATTATATTGAAATATAATGTGTATAGAAAAGTTTGCAAATCATAAGCTCAGCGTATGTGATTTTTACAAAGTGAAAACCTGTTTAACCAGCACCTAAGTCAAAATCAAACCTTATAAGCGACATGGAAACTTTGAATGCATCTCCTAGTCCTTAACCAAACATAATCACTCATGGGACCTTTCTTACCATAGTTTTCCAACTTCTAAACTTTATGAAATGAAATCATATAATATATACTCATCTTTATCTGATTTCTTTTACTCAAGCACACTGTCGCATGTAGAAAAAATTCTATAATTTTTGTTGCTAAGTGTTCAGTTGTATCACCATGACACAATTTATCTTTGCTATTTTACAGGTGCTATAGAAAGTTTCTATGAACATTCTTGTACACACTTTTAAGTGCATATTTGAACTCATATTTCTGTTGAGTACATTTACAGGGATGAAACTGTTGAGTCATAAAATAAGTTATGTTCATCTTTATTACGTGTTGCCAATTAAATGTCCGAAGTGGTTGCATCTATTTACCTATCTCTTCTATACCTATCAGTATAGAAGAGTATTAGTTTTTCCACTTCTTGACATCACTTGATATTGTCCTTCTTTTGCATTTTAGATATATTAGTGGTTGTGTAGAGATACCCCCTTGTGGCTATAATTCACATTTTAATGATGAATAATAAAGTTGAGCATGTTTTCATATCCTTACTGGCCATTTTGATTTTTTAAAGTCTCCATTAACTATTTTTGCCAATTCTCTACATTAATTGTTTTACATTGATTTGTGGAAATTTTAAAATATATTATTGATATGAATTCTTGATGAGATAAATTTTTTTTCAAATATCATCTCCCAGCCTATAGCTGTCCTCTTTTGTTGATAGAAAACTTTTGTAGAAGAAAATATTTTAATTTTGGTTAAGTTAAATTTATTGGTCTTTTTCTTTATGATTAGTTTTTGTTTACTACTCAATAAATATTTGACTACTCTGACATGATGAATATATTCTTTATAATTTCTTCTAGAAGTTTTTTTTGGTTGTTTGCTTCCTTTTCTTTTTCTTTTTCTTTTCCTTTTTTTTTTTTTTTTACTTTTGTCATGTAGGTCTACAATCTGCCTGTAGTTTTTTTGTGTGTGTGTGTGTTGTGAAAGGCATTGCTTTTCCCATGTGGGTATCTGATTATTATAGCCCCATTTCCAGAGAAAAAACATCATTTCTCCATTCAACTTCAGTGTCATTTTTGTCAAAATTATAGACTGTACATATGTGGGTCTGTTTCTAGAGTCTATGCTATTCCATTTGTTAATCTATCTGTCCTTACACCAAGGCCATATCATCTTAACAACTGTAACACCATGATGATCCGTGATATTGGTGATATAAATTCTCCAACACTGTTGCTCTTCTTCAAAATTGTCTCAGTTCTTTGTATTTCCAAGCAAGTTTTAGAATCAGCATGGCAACTTACACACACACACACACACACACACACACACACACACACACACACACACACACACACACACACACACACACACACACACACACACACACACACACACACACACACACACACACATCATTTTTATTGGGAGTTTATTGATTATAGATAAATTTGTTAATTTAAATATCTTTTAAATTTACTTGTTCACTCTTTTAAACATATTATATTTTCCCATTTATTTAGTTCCTTTTTTCCCCAGTGATAGTTTGTAGTTTTATAGTACAGGTCCTGATGGAGTTTGCATGTATTGTCCTCCCAGAACTCATGGAAATTTGATCTCCAGTGTGGCAGTTTGAGTCATGGGATGGATCCCTCATGAATGGATTAGTGCTCTCCCTGAGGGAGGGGAAATTAATGAGTGAGTTCTCACTCTATTACTTCCTGCAATAGCTAGTTGTTTAAAAGACCCTGGCACCTCTTCTCTCTCTCTCTTGCTTCCTCTCGCCATGTGATCTGCTCGTACCTGCTGGCTTCCTGCCACTTTCCACCATGAGTAGAAGCACCTGAGGCCCGTGCCAGGTGCAGCTGTCCCAGAATCATAAGCCAAATAAACCTCTGTTCTTTATAAATTACCCAGTCTCAGGTATTTCTGTTATAGCAACTCAAATGGATTAATACAGGTCCTGCTTATCTTTTGTCAGATTAATTCTAGATAGTTGCCTTTTAAAAATCATATCAGATAAATATCAGATTCCAATGTACAAAAAAGTTGTAAGAATGGTACAAGGAACACTCAATTGCCTCCAACATGATTGAACAACAGTTAACTTGCTTTGTTTTTGTCTCTTTTTTGAAAGTTAGAAACATCATGACCCTTTAAAATTAAATATATCGATGTCTGTATTCTAAAATCTACTTTGTTTTTACATCATCACAGTATAATTTTTAAAATAGGAAATCTGACATTCATACAATACTATTACCTGAATCTCAGTCTATATACAACTTTTGCAAATTTTTCCAAAAATGACTTTAAAACTATTTGCTTGTCTTTCTTGGATCAAATCCAGGATCATACATAACATTTAATTGTCATGTGACTACAGTCTCCTTTGATCTGAAACAGTTTCTCACCTTCTTTGTGTTTATTTGTTCATTTTAGATCCTGCATTTTTGGCTATAGTACCAGAGATATGATGTGAATTATTTTCTGTGCATTATATTGGCAGATACATGATGTTCATTTGTCCCAATATTGGTGATGCTAACTTTGATTGTTTGATCAGAGTAGAGTCCCCCAAACTCTTCATTGCAAAGTTGACATTCAACTGTAATTCCTTCCTTCCTTCCTTCCTCAATGTGGATTAATGCACTGTTATTTCATCCAATGTATTATAATCCACTTGCATCATTATTTATTCTGAAACTCAAATTGTTCCAGAGGCAGTCAGTGGAAATCCTCTCAAACTGGTTCCTGAGTCCTTTGAAACATTTCATCACTCTTCGAGTCTGTCCTTAATTTCTAGTGCAAAAAGGTATTCTGGGCTCACTGGAATCAAGCTCTTCATCAAGGAACCTTAATTGCCTATACTAAAAAATATATATATATAAATGAATAATATTCAGAAAACAAAAGAAATACTTTATGTACTCTTTCTCCTTTCCACATGTGTTACTCCCTTCTCCAACAGTAAAATCCTTTTTACCATTATCTTCAACATTATTTCCTATTTTAAACCAAATTCATAAAGAACATGAATTTCTAACTGAGGATTTGCAGGAAGATGGTGGGCTAGAGGAGATTGAAAGGGGCCCACAGCCATTGCCACCACAGTCGCTGGAGCCATTGTCCAATTCCAGAACTGTCACCTAGCACAGAGCAGCTCCCTGCAGAGCAGTAGTCCTGCAGGTTGCCCATCACTGCAGCCGTGGAGACCACAGATGCAGGAAGGCACCTGAAACTGCTGTTTCTGCCACCATGAGGTAACCTCACCACCACTAAAGACAATGAAGGCACAAGGAAGGCAACTGCAACTACTGCTGCCATTGCCACTGCCCCTAGGTAACCCCGCTACCACTGCAGACACTGCAGATGCAAGGAAAGCTGGAGCTGCCACAACTGTGAGTTAGCCCTACTGTGGCTGTGGACACTGTACCTGCAACAGCTGCCACTACAAGCACCACATCCAAGTGGGCAGCTGCTGCAGCTGTCACTGCTACAGTCACCACCATCATTGTGCAAGTAGCCCACTGCTGCTGGAGCCACTGCTGCCACATGGCAGCCTGACAAAGCCACCACCATAGCCACTGCTGCTGCAAGTGTGGCCTGCCACCACAGCAGCAGGCACAGCAGTCACTGCTGTTGTGCAGACAGATCACCAACAACTTGACTGCATTGATATAAGGAGGGTCACCAGTGGGGTCCAGGGAAGGAGGTGAGTAAGCAAAGGCCCATGACTCAGAGGCTCAGTCCACAGGGTGAAATCTGCTTCACCCTGTAATAGTGCATCTAGGGTAAGAAATACAAGGGAAGCCTATGCGACTGCCTTGATCTGGGGAAAGACACATGTGGGAACCCTGGAAAATGCAGAAACCCAGGATAATCAGAGTAAGGAAGGAAGTCCCCAGTGCACCTATCAGGGTCATGGTGTACTAGCTGGGGAGCCAACAAGTCCTCTCAGGATCACCCACCCAGCCAAAGAGTGACAGGGCACCCAGGAGCTTCTCCCAATAGCTAAAGATCTTGCCTTCATCTCCAATGACCCAACAGAGTGTTAATAACTTCAGCAAGGAATCACTTAGTACATCAGTGCATGAGCCACAGAGGCACTCACACACAACTCCAACATTGAATACCGATGAATTACCCACACAGAGACTACACTACTGTGTCTACCCAGAACCAATACTAAAACACCCTATTCAATGGTAAATATGAAAAACATCTACAGGAGTCAGTCTCCTCAAAGCCCACACTAGCATAATAGAAGAAACAATAACACTACAAGATGACCAGATGTCAACATAGAGATACTAGGAATATGAATAAACAGGAAAATATGAGTTGGCTAAAGAAATATAATAACTCTTAAGGACCAGATCCCATAAAGCAGTAAACCTATGAAATGAATGAAAAGAAATCCAGAGCAAAAATCTTAAGGAAACTCAATAAAATACAAGATGATGCAGGTAGATGATACAATGAACAAGCAACACTATCCAGGAAATGAAGGAAGAAATTTACAAAGAGATTAATACTTTCAAAAAGAACATAACAGAACTCATGAAACTGAAAGAGTCATTCAATGAAATAGAAAACACAACTGAGAGTTTAAGCAGCAGGCTAGAACAAGCAGAAGAAAGAATTTCTAACCTTTAAGATAGTCTTTTAGAAATAAATCAGGAAGACAAAAAAAGAAAAAGAATTTTTTAAAAATGAAGCAAATCTAAGAGAGACAGCAGACATCCTTAAGTGCACAAACATTTGAATCATGTGTTCCTGAATATGTATTCCTGAAGGGGAGGAGAAATGTAAAGGCAGTGAGAACATATTCAGCAAAATAATACTGGAAAACTTCCTTGGTATAGGGAGAGACATGGACCCTCAGATACAGGAGGCTGTAATCTCCAAATGGATTTAATCCAAAAAAGGGCCTTTTCAGGACACTTTTTAATCCCACTGGCAAAATTGAAAGACAATGAAATAATCCAAAAACAGCCAGAGAAAAGCATCAAGTCACTTTTAAGGGAGTCCCCATCAGACTAACAGCAGACCTCTCCACAGAAACTCTGCTGACCACAGAGAATGGGATGATATGTTCAAAGTACTACAAGTAAAACTTCCAGCCAAGAATGCTATACCCAGCAAGGCTATCCTTCAGAAATGAAGGAGAAACAGTGTATTTCCCAGACAAACAAAAACTATGGGAGTTTACCACCACTTGAGCAGCCCTGTGAGAAATTCTGCATTGGAATTTGCATTGGAATCCAAAAATCGATCATCACTACCATTAATGCACATGAAAAACCAAAACCCACTAGTAGGATAAAAATGCAAATGAGAAAGAGAAATAATCTATATCTTACCACTTCCAAAAATCAACAAATCCTAAAGATGAAAAAATAATAGGGAAAGAAAGAAAGAAAAGATATCTAAAACATCCAAATGAAAATCTATAAAATGCCAGGAGTAAGACAATACCTTTCAATAATAACCCTAAGTGCAAATGTTTTAATTCTATACTCAAAAGACACAGACTGGCTGATTGAATTAAAAAGCAAGACCCAACTATATGCTGTCTCCAGGGAAGTCACCTTATCTATAAAGACACACAAATAGTGATGGGATAGAAAAAGATATACCACACTATAGAGGCTAAAAATGAACATAAGTAGCTATTCTTATATTGGATAAGATAGTCTTTAAACCAAAACTCATAAAAAGATAAAAAGAAGGCCATTATATAATGATAATGGGGTATATCCAGCAAGAAGACATAACAATCATACATATATAAGCATCCAACATTGGAGCATCCAGATATATAAAGCAAACTGTATTGGACCTATATAATGATAATGGGGTATATCCAGCAAGAAGACATAACACTCATACATATATAAGCATCCAACATTGGAGCATCCAGATATATAAAGCAAACTGTATTGGACAAAAAAAAGATAGACTCAAATATAGTAATAGTTGGGGACCTGAACACTCCTCTCTAAACATTGGACAGATCACCTAGGCAACACATCAACAGAGAAACACAGGATTTTAACCACGCTTTAGGATAATTGGACTTGGAAGTTATCTATGGAACATGTAACCCAACAACCATAGAATATACATTCTTTTCATGAGCATATGGAACATTCTCCAGGATAGACCACAAGTTAGGTCACAAATCAAGTCTCAACAAATTTTATAAAAATGAGATCATTTCAAGTATCATATTAGACTAGAAATAAATAACAAGTGAAACTCTGGAAACTATACAAATACATGGAAATTAAATAGCATGCTCCTGGATGACCTATGAGTCCTAGAAGAAATTAAACTTGAAATCAAAAGTTTTCTTGAAACCAGTGAAAATAAAGACATATCATACCAAAACTTGTGGAATATTGCAAAAGCATTACTAAAAGGAAGTTTACTGCAATAAAAGCTTACATCAAAAGGATGGAAAGATTTCAAATAAACAACTTAATGCTACACATCCAAGAATTACAAAAACAGGAAGAATCCAATCCCCAAATTAGCACATGGAGAGAAATAATCAAGATCATAGTAGAACTAAATGAAATAGGGATCCAAAAAAAAGATACAGATCAATGAAACAAAAAGTTGGTTTTTGGTTAGCTAGGCTAACTAAAAAAAAAAAAGAGGGAAGACCCAAATAAAAATTAGAAATGCAAAAGGAGACATCACAACCAATACCACAGAAATACAAAGAATCATTATAGAATATTATAAATAACTATACACAAGAAATTTGAAAACCTGGAGGAAATAGATAAATTTTTTGACACATACAAACTACCAAACTACCAACTCTGAACCATGAAGAAATGCAAAACCTGAACTGACCAACAAGACAATGGGATTGAAACAGTAATCAGAGTCTCTCAAGCAAGAAAAGCACAGGACTGGATGGCTTTACTGCTGAATTCTGTCAAACCTTTAAAGAGGAGTTAATACCAATTCTCTTCAAACTATTACAAAAAATTGAAACACAGGCCATTTTGCCAAAGTCATTCTATGAGGCCAGCATTTCCCAGTAACCCAAACCAGACAAAGATAAAACATAAAAAGAAAACAATAGGTCAATATCTTTGATGAACATGGAAGCAAAAATCTTCAATAAAAATTTAGGAAACAGAATACAGCATAACAAAATAATTTTATATCAGAATCAAATGAGACTCATCTCAGGGATGCAAGGATGGTTGAACATACAAACACACTACATCAACAAAATCAAAACAAAAACCATGTGATTATCTCAATAGATGCAGAAAAAACATTTGACAAAATTCAACATCTCTTCATGATAAAGACTCTCGGCAAATTATGTTTAGGAAAAAATATCTCAACAAAATAAAAGCCATATATGACAAATCCACCACTAATATAATCTGGAATGGGGAAAAGCTGACAGCTTTTCCCTTAAGAATGGGAAGATGACAAGGATGCCCACTCTCACCATTCCTATTTAACATAGTACTGCAAGTTCTAGCCAGAGCACTCAAACCAGAGAAAGAAATAAAGAGCATCCAAATTGGAAAAGACAAAGTCAAACTATCCCTGTTTGCAGATCACATGATCCTATATATAGAAAAGCCTAAAGATTCTACAAAAAACCTCAGAGTTGATAAACAATTTCAGTAAAGTTGTAGGATACAAAAATTAGTAGCATTATTATATTCCAATACAAACTAGCAGAAAAAGAAATCAAGAAGGATAGCCCATTTACGATAGTTACACACACACACACAAAATACCTAGGAATCAATTTAACAAAGGAGGTAAAAGATCTCTTTAATGAGAACTACACATTACTGTTAAAGAAATTAAAGAGGACACAAAAAGATGGAAAGACATTCCATGCTCTTGGATTGGAAGAATTGACATTGTGAATATGTCCATACTACCCCAAATGATCAGAGATTCAATGCATGCCCTTCAAAATATCAATGAAAATCTTAACAGAAATAGAGAAAAGAATTCTAACATTCATATGGAGCAACAAAAGACACCAAATAGCCAAAGCAATCATGAACAACAACAACAAAAAATAATAAAGCCAGAAGCATAACACTCCATGACTTCAAATTATGCTACAAAGCTATAGTAACCAAAAGAACATAGTACTGGCATCAAAGCACAAACTAAAAACAATGTGATAGAATAGAGAACGCAGAGATCAACCCACATACTTACAGCCAACTGATTTTTGATGAAGGAAACAAGAAAATACATTGGGGAAAAGGCTGCCTTTTTGATAAATGGTGCTGGGAAAACTGGACATCCATATGGAAAAGAATGACACTAGACACATACCTCTGGCCCTGTGCCAAAATCAATTCAAAATGTATTAAAGACTTAAATATAAGACCTGAAACTATAAAACTCCAAAAGAAAACCTAGGGGAAACACTTCAGGAGGTAAGACTGGGCAACAAATATGACCCAAAAGCACAGGCAATAAAAGGAAAATTAAAAAATGGGACTATATCAAACTAAAAAGCTTCTTCACAACAAAAGAAGCAGTTAGCAGGGTGAAAAGACAACCAACAGAGTTGGAGAAAATATTTGCAAACTATGCATCTGACAAAGGATTAATATCCAAAATATATAAGGAATTCAAAGAACTTAAAAGTAAAAAAAAAAAAAAACAAAATCAAAAAAGCAAACAAGCGAACAAACAAAAAAACCTAAACAATCTGGTTAAAAAATGGGCAAAGGATCTGAATAGACATTTCTCAAAGGAAAATATATAAATGGTCAACAGACACATGAAAAAATGCTCACCATCACTCTGCATCAGAGAAATGCAAATCAAAACCACATTTCAGATATCATCTCACCCCAGTTAGACTGGCTCTTATCAAAAAATAGAGAATAAATGCTGGTGAAGATACAAGGAAGGGGGAACCCTCCTACACTGTTGGTGGGAATGTAAATTGGTGCAGCCCCTATGGGAAAACAGTAGGGAGGTTTCTCAAACAACTACAGATAGAACTACCATATGATCCATTAATTGTGGTACACACCCAAAGGAATGGAAATCATCATGTTGAAAGGATACCTGCACTTCCACATTTATTGAAGTTCTATTTACAATAGCAAAGAGTTGGAACCAAACTAAATGCCTATCATTGAACAACTGGATAAAGAAAATGTGGTATAATTACCTAATGAAATACTGCTGTGCAATAAAGAAAATGAAATACTGCTATTTGCAGTAACATGGATGAATTTAGAGAAAATTATGTTAAGTAAAATAAGCCAGACACAGAATGAGAAATGCCACATTTGCTCACTAAGTGGGAGCTAAAAATATAAACAAATAGGAAAGAAAGAAAGTTACAATTACAATAATGCATTGAACTTTCAAAAGGAGACAGCAGAACTGAATTACCAGAGATGAGAAATGGGGAGGGAGAGGGAATGTAAGGGAGAAATTGGTAATGGGCCACAAAAAATGATTACATTGTATAATGTTGTATATACTCATTACCCTGATTTGAGCATCACATATTGCACACAGGTATTGATATTTGACTCTATATCTCACAGCTATGTTCAATCAACTACGTTTCGGTAAAAAAGAAAAAAGAACATACAAGATTTCTAACTGATACCACCATGTAAAGCAACTCTATTAAATACTAATGAGAGTTCAATAGATTTTTAATCATTACCTTCTTAGGTAAATTTTTCATTTACTAGTATAAAACATAATACTACCAAGATATAGAAAATTTTCATCCTCCAGAAATTTATTCCCTGTCTCTTCCCAGTTAATCAACCCCCAGAAGCAATGCTGTTTTGATTTTTCTTAATCCTAGATTAATTTTGCATGTTATGTATATATAGAATCCTGCAGTAGGCACTTTTTTTCCTAGCATCTTTTGGTTAACATTATGTCTGTGATATGTATTCATGTCATCATGGGTACCAATAGCTCCTTCCTTTCCACTGCTTAGAAGTATGCCATTGCATTAATATATCACTATTTGTTTATCAATTCTCTTGTTTATGACTTTTTGGTTGTTTCTGGTTTTGTTAAACTTCAAATTAAGTTGATAAAAACGTTATAGTATAAGTCTTTGTGTGGACATGAATTTTCTTTTTTGTTGTGTGACTATTTAGAAGTGTGTTTACTAGGGAATAAGGAAGATGACTGTTTCAGTTTACAAGACACTGCCAAAATTATTTCAGAGTAGTTCTAACTCTTTATCTCCAACCATTAATATGTAAGAGTTCTGGTTGTTCCATATTCTCACCCGTATTTGACACTTTTATCTGTTCTAAATTCTAATATGTGTATAGTGGTATTTCATTGTGGTTTGCATTTGATAATTTTTGATCCTATTATAAATAGCATCATTTAGTAGTATTTGACACTTTTATCTGTTCTAAATTCTAATATGTGTATAGTAGTATTTCATTGTGGTTTGCATTTGATAATTTTTGATCCTATTATAAATAGCATCATTTAGTATTTCATTTTCAAAATTTTTGTCCATAATTTATAGCTATTTTTGTATATTGGCATTGCATCTTAGAACTTTGCCAAATTCTCTTCTTCATTATAATGACGTATCAATACACCCTAAATTCTTTTGGATTTTATAATATCACATTATCTGTAAATAGTGATGGGTTTATTTTTTATTTCTATTCTTTTTATATTTTACCAAACAAGACTTTTTCTTTGAAGGAATGTAGCATTTGAAATACCACCTGAGGGGGGGAAAAAAACGAATTCTTTACAATTACTTTCCTCTTTTATTATTTCAGCATGCATCAGCATTGTATCATTTCAAAGCAAAAATACATTTAAAATGAAAGGAAGAAGAATAGTTGGTAATGAGAAGATCTATCTTAGGATGGCCTCAGGGAAATGTTCGATGCATAGTTTTTTGTGTGTACTTAGAAGACAGAATAACTGATGACAGAAGAACCTGTGGTCTTTTTGAGTTCTGAGTTTCAGGGGAATCCAAAGGTTTCTCAGCAAAGAGGATCTGATGAAGACTGATACTGACCAATAGAGGGACAGGGTTAAAAGTGCAACAATCCAAATACCTAAAAGTTGTACTTAGAGGATAAAATCTGTCTCTGCTTCATTTAAGAAATCCACCTCATTTATTCCCCTGAATCAAAGCCTGTCAGAAAAGCCTTGAACTGCTGTAGTATTAAGAGACTGAACCATCAGAAACACTTGCAGGTAGGTGTAATACTTCAGAGAGTTTGTAAATTTACAAAACCTATTGACCAAAACATGCAGATATGCCTTAACCTGTTTTTGTTGTTGTTACAATCAAAAGACAACAACGGTCTACTATAACATAAAACCATGGCTTATTTTTCACATTTTTGTTCTTGGTTTCACGAACTTTATTTATGAAGCAGCTAGCCTGTATGAGGATATGAACCCTTGACCTTGTTATAACACTGTGCTCTAACCAATTGAACTAACTGGACAGCCACATATACTTAAAAACTCTTTTTACTGAGATTCTAATTTACAAAAGAAATAATAAAAAAGGACAGAGAATTCCCATATAGTTTTCACCTACTATCCATAATATAGAAACCTTACATAGCCATAGTACAATTAGTAAAACTAAGAATTAAACTCTAGTACAATATTTTTTTAATAAGATGCAGGCTTTATTAAAGATGCACTAATTTTACTGCTAATATCATTTTCTCTTTTAGTATCCGATCCGAGATTTCATATTATTGCATCTCCTTAGGTTTCTTCAATCTGTGACAGTTCCTGAATCTTTCCTTGTCTTTCACGACCTTGACACTTTTGGAGAAAGCTTATCAGTTATTTTGTAAATCGTCTCTCAATTTGGATGTGTGAGACACGTTATTTATGATTAGATTAAGCATGCATATTTTTGGTAGG
>NW_007729014.1:218068-219779 GCF_000696425.1 Galeopterus variegatus
TATTTATGATTAGATTAAGCATGCATATTTTTGGTAGGAATACCACAGAAATGATGTTGTGACCTTCTTAGCACATCTGATAGAAGATGCTTAATATCAATAACTAATGACGTACTGGTGACATTAACCTTAATCACTTGATTAAGCTGGTTTCTCTACTGAAAACAATGTATCTTTCCTTAAGCACATCACTGGAATCAACTAAATTTCCAAGGAGAAGAGAGAATAAGTCAAAAAATAATCTATGGTTTAATTTTACCAAGCAACTTCCATCTTGATTTCTTATTACAGTATCATAAAACAAACGTGAATATAACTCAGTTTCCCCAAATATCCTTTTATTTCCAGTTAGTAACATTGTCTTACAATATTATTTTTATTTAACTATTTCTTCTAGGAGTGGATTGTCCTTCATTTTAGATTTCAGTGAGTTTTTCTTCCACCCATCTTTATGATTTTCTTAGTAAATTTTCTTCTTGGCATATTTTCAAACATTTGTTACGATACTATAAAAGTTCACCCAATACAGTGACATACAGACCCTTGCAACAGTCTTGGATAGCAACTCATCAAATAACTTTGGTATGTTTTTTGACCTTTTGCGTTTGGGCATATCTATCTTGCAAGCACAGGCACTGACTTCCTTTGTTGTTGTTCTGGACAATCTTTTCAGGCATATTTTTTTGTAACAAACAAGCTTGGCTGATAAAAATAGTGTCTTCCTTCAAAGCAAAGTTCAAGCATCCTTACTGACCATTTATTACAGATTCACATTCTATTTCTCAGGATTTCTGTCCTATAATGTAACCCACAGTATGTGCAACTGTCATTTGACCATCTTTGCATTTCCCGGTAGGAAACTGGAACCAGGGAAATGGCACAGAAAGCGATGATTCACTTGCTACTGCTCTCAGTTATAAAGTTCTTTGTCTTTGACACAGGGATAGCATGGCTTTCCCTGGGTCAAAGGTAAAATTTCAGACACTGTACAGGTCTTGAAAGCTGACTGTCGCATTCTTTCCTCTCTCTTTCATTGTAGCCTCTTAAACTTAAGAATGTGAACAGAGAAGATTAGTGCAATATGTAAGTGCCAACCTATGAAGAAAGCAGCTTAAAATAAATGGTTGGTATATTTTTTAAAAATAAAAATAAAGCATTTGAATCCATAGGAAAAATAAGGCTTCTTAAAGTATGTATTTTCAACCAGAAAGCAATAAAATTTGAGATTTTATAGTACATCTTATTTTCGTTAATTATTTTTAATACCCCAAATGCTAATAAAAAGATTAAACAATACAAATTTTGATACTGGAAAGAGTCATAAAATCACTTCGTTCCTCTCAGCCAGACTTCTCCCTTTAGCAATAAACACTGCTAATAATGCAGTGTTTCCCTATGCATTTTCTCAAGTTTCTACTAATATGAGCAATGTTGGGCGGGATCACAGACCCTTCTACCCGGTCCTGTGCAGGTCCCGAGTCAGATAGTCAAAAGAAAAACGAGTAGCCGCTGGCAAAATGGACATGATTTATTTTTAGATGTGAGCTCTGCCCACCAGTGGTTCAGAGCCATTGCCTTCCATACTGAAAGAGGACACACCAGTAGTGGCAACGAGCCAAGGGTACAGGGGCGAACACGTGCACTAACTCTACTCCTATGCAACTTGTTTACAAAGGATGTGCTGAATCATACCCAGCTGGATATGGGGGGG
>NW_007729014.1:220602-228346 GCF_000696425.1 Galeopterus variegatus
ATCCTCATAACAGGAACAACAAACAGGAAGAAAAAGAAATCAAGAAAGCAAGCCCATTTACAATAATCACCCAAAGTATAACATACATAGGAATAAAGTTAACCAAAGAGGTAAAAGATCTCTCTATAATGAGAACTACAAACCACTGCTGAAAGAACCTAAAGAGGACACCAAAAGATGGAAAGACCTTCCGTGCTCTTGGATTGGAAGAATTAACATTGTGAAAATGTCCATACCACCCAAAGCAATGTAAGATTCAGTGCAATCCCCATCAAAATACCATTAACATTATTCACAGATATAGAAAAATCAATCCTAAAATTCATATGGAACAAAAAAATATCCTGAATAGCCAAAACAATCCTGAGCAAAAAATAAAATAAAATAAAATNTCATAAGCCTGCTTTGTTCTTGAAGTAATACCTTGTCCTCGAAACTATGTTTGTTTGCTCCACCAGTCTTGCTATTAATCACTGCTTGTATTTTTGGCTTTTGTAACAAGAGCTCACTTACCTGCATGGACTACTAGCCTAGTGAATGCTGAGAAAAAGAAAAAAAATGTGTAAAAACCCTGGAGGAATCCACTTATAAAAACTGTGAAATCTGAGTTCGGGGTCCAGACTTTTCAGGCAATAGCCTGTCTGGACCCGCCAGCGTAATAAACTCCTGACACTTCTTTGCTGAGTCCATTTCTACAACAATATGATTGTTGGAATATCCAGTATTGTATGTAATAAAATTATTTCTTTTGGGCACATTGGATCCTGTTTCTAAAGGTAATATAGTGTTATTTCATTTAGAATAATACTCTAAATTAATTTCTAGATATCATTTTTATCAGTGTAAGAAAATTTTGTCATGTTTGCTTAGGTTGCCTTGAATTTTTGTCCTGAATTAAAGTTGACATTTATTAAAGCTTTGTGCATCTGTTTAGATGATGATATAAATTTTATTTTTAGTTTTGCTAATGTAAAAGTATTTTTGTACATGTCATATAAATAGATAAATTCAACTTGATCTTTTATATATATATAGTGCTATATGTTGTTTAGAATTTTCTAACTACTTATGTGTATGATATTGATGTGAAACTTTATCTTATAAATACAGGCTTTGGTATAAATAACGTACTGAAGTCTTCAAATTAGTTGGAAAATATTTACTCTTTTTCTGGTATCTGAAAGTTTCAAATGCCTTTACAATGGTCTTTTCTTTGGAAAATGTGGTAGAATTCAATTGTAAAACTGGAAACTAAACAAATAAAAGTATAAAAGCAAATAACATTTTATTTTAAAAAGCAAAAAGCAGATGAGGAAAAAATGGAATACAACGTATACTTAAGTTTTTAATGGTGATTATGAAGGGTTTGTAAACTGTATTAAAATGGTTAGAAAATGTATTCTATAAGAAGGGATTTACGCTTTAAAGACACACAGTCTTGGATTGGAATCATGAATTGAAGTTCTCTTTGTGACTTATTATACTTGGTTTAATAAGTGACTTATTATACTTGGTTCTCTTTGTGACTTATTATACTTGGTTTTATACTTTAAGTCTTGGTTTTCCTATATGTAAAATAATATGAACTTTAAGGTAATAGTGGAGTTAAAGTAAAATAACACATAAAAAATCAGTCACAGTTCTTAGTACACAGAATATACAACAAATTTTAGGGCTTTCCCTTATCTCTAGACATATATTTTTTCTATTACAAAAGTCTGAATTAATGCTGTATTTAGGCTCAGAGGTACTGTTTATTAATTAGATAAATATTTTAAAAAATATTTAACACCATACATCAAGACCGTTTTAGATTATTTGAATATTTTATTCAAGGATTCTATTGAGAATGTGAAAAACTGAAGAAGCACTTGTTATATGGTTCAGAGATCACTATTTCAGACAAATATTAGAGGTGACTACTTACAGCACAGACCTGTTGCATGTATTATGACCCTACAATTTTAGGGGTTTACAAGAACAGTATTTGTAAACTTTCACATTCCATGTGGAGGTCATGATGAAGTCCTCTGAAGGCTCTCTTTGACAGAATCAATTTTGACATTGATGATGGCTCAAATCAAGGCCCCAGGCAATGGAAATACATTAGTGCAGCTCACAATATAAATAAAACAGCTCCTCATATCAGTTCTGCCCATAGTACACAAGGAAGAGAAATTCTGAAATGAGATCAACAGGACCAAAGAAAAGAGCATTTCAGAATATTTTCATGTGAGCCCAAATGTAGCCAACCATAGTTAAGTGAATGTTTGTAGAATTCGATTCGCTGCTTTCAAATTTAAGTATGAAGAATGTAGACTGTTTGAAATAAAGGGTCACTCAGAGAGAGTATGCCAACTAAAACTCAGCTCTGTTATCTAATTTATTAACTCCAGCAATATTTAAATATGCATTCAGTTTCATTTTGTATTACATACCATTATATCATTGTGTTTGTCTGTGTGTATGATACATATTTTATCTGTAGATTCTATTTCATTCTATCTCTTTCCTGCCAAATCCACAGCTGCAGGAGCCCCAAAAGCAGCAGCAAGGGGATGTTCACAAGGGTGTGCTCCAAACCATCCCGAGATGGGGCCAGTTGAGATTCCGAAGAAAGAATGATGATCAATCCAAAGATGTATTAGGGGATCTTATTAACAGAGCAGGCTGAAGCTTCCCTACAATGGACAGTGAGAGAAAGGGATGTTTTGCTTAGGTATGTCCTCAGTGAAGGAGGTCAGGATATGCAGTTTATATGCCCTGGTAAATGGGGTAGTAATTTGGCATTCACTAGCACCACAATTCCTCAAGCTTTGACAAATGGGTAATTCAAGTGAGATGCAGATGGAAGGTAAGGTTTTGGGAGATAAAGTAACTGAGGAAAAATTATTATGGGCTCAATAACTTTAAGGATTGGAGAGTAGTATAATTCTTTTTGATGGAATTAGAGACCTTGGAAAAAGAAAAAAACAAAGATTAAGTTGATTATTTGCCTATCTAGGCACACTTTGGAAGTCAGGGTACTGCTGTAACAAATGTAAGGAACCTTAACTCCTGCAGGCTCACAGAAGACTGTACTGAAAATACTGATCAGGATTTTAATATAAAGATAACATAGCTGCAAAGGAACAAAATGAATAGCCTTGACAGGTCTTATAGTACAAATATGGACTTTCAATAAAGAAAAGCTGGGGCTCTGAGTTCTGGAATGAGAACATTTGAGTGGAGTAGATATGCCTGAGAATATTTGTACCTGAAAATTTCCCTGAACCCTCCTGTCTGGAATAAGCATCACCTAGCCCCTTGACAGAGGAAACAAATTCCTCTTGCCTGGAAATCATATAACTATCTCCACTGAAATCGATGCCTTACAATATAGCACTTTTTTTTTTCAATACCTTCCTCACACTCCTCACTACCTAAAGGCAGTACCAAGTCTGAGCATAGCCTATGCAGAGAAGAATAAGTTAAGCACTTTTCTAGAAAAGAAGAAAAAAGCCTACAGTCCAAAAGAATCACAGGTCTTAAATTATACACCAGTAGTAACCAGGAAAATGCTTGTACACGTTGGACCTCGAGGGGTTAGTGCAATGAGAGGTGTCATTCATATAAGGCTTCATAGAAAAAAAGTCATTAACCTGGGTGAATTCACCTGATAACACTGTTAGATCTGGTTCTAATAGTTCTTTGGTCCAAATGATTTGCTGTGGTTTCTCTTTGATGTTGGTCAACAGGAAGAGAAGTGGAAGTTACAGAAATTTCTTGATATAGAACTAAATACAGAGACAATTTTGGGAAGTAGTAATATATTGAATGGATTTATTCTATCAAAATAGAGTAACACCTGACTGAATACACCAGAAGTGTCCAGAGGGTAATTTTGTCATCAAGAAAACAATGAATATATTGTCAATTGAGGTATTTAGCACCTTTATTATTTTTTTCTTGTCTTCATTTTTTACTTTATTTTATTTAATTCTTAAAATTTTTTTTGAAATTCTAATTGATTGAACCTATTTGCAGGGTACAGAGTTGAATATTAATACCTGTGTATAATGTGTGATGATAAAATCAGGATGATTATCATATTCACAAAACATAATCATTTCATCGTGTTGAGGACATTGGATCTCAGCACCTTTAAGAAATTTGGGGAGTGACTGCTCCTTGTAGACTATAGTTGATATTTGTATACACTGCTACACAAGCAGACTCCGTAATGTTAATGGGGTTGATATAATTCTGGAACGTCAAACAGAGGCGAGTTGTATGTAATTATAACAAAATACCTCATCTGTATTTAGAATCAAGATGACTTGTCTCACAGCGATCTATGGAGATATGGGGTTAGTAGAACATGGAGCTTCTAAGGTAGCCAAATATGTGTCTTCTACATTTATATAGGCAGAAGAAAAAAGAAAACCTGAGTGCTGGTGAGGAGATAGTTGACATCAGCCACTACAATGGAAAAACCATGGTCTATTACCAGCTTCCAGATAATTCAATCTGAGCCCATTGATTTGGAGAAGCAAGTTCTGCTTGAGAAAAAATTCTGCAATGATATGACAAGTGTAAGGAGTTAATTTTCTTCTAATCTAGTGTTTCCCAAGCTTGCTTACATTATTGCCATCCTAAGGAGCCTATTTAGACATTTTAACCCTATGCTATGGGTTAAATGTGACCCCTGAAATTCATGATTGGAAACAATCTTCATTATAACAGAGTTATGAGGGCAGGAAATCTAATTATGGTATTGAAAGATAGGGCCTTTTAAGCGGTGATTAGATTGTGTGGACTATTCCCTCGTGAATGGATTAATCCATTGATGGTTTAATGGGTGGTCCTGGGTGTGGTTCTTATGGTTTTAAAAGGAGAGCAAGTGAGAATGTTAGCTCTCTTGCTCATCCCATTCTTGCCATGTGATACCCTGATCACCATGGGACTCTGTAGAGAGTTCCCACTAAAAAGAAGGCCCTCTTCAGATGTACCCCCAGACTGTGGACTTCTCAGCCTCTGAACTGTAAAGAAATAAATTTTATTCCTTTATAAATTGCCCAGTTTCATGTATTCTGTTATAAGCAACAGAAAGAGAATAATACACCCTAATTACTCCCCATTGCCATGAAATTTTAATCCCACAGATAAACTGTGTACCTGCTTACGTACTGTATGCAAAAGGGCCCTGTGCTAGGAATGGCCTGAACATGGTTTAATGCTATGCTGTGGCTGTCTTGAAGTTCCTAAGAATTTTGCCTTTGAACTTGGGCCTTTAAGTGAAGTCTAATGGGATAATGGAACAAGTGTGTTAGCAGAGGCTACATGTACAATATACATGTTCACCATTCCTTGACACCTATTTGCACGGTATTCAGGATGAACACAGAATTCCAGTGGACTCACTATGCATGTGAGTTTACTAAGACTCGAAAACTTTACAAAGTAACAGTAGGAATAGGGGTATCCCTGACAGCCCCAACATAGCATACTTTCTATTTGAATCAGAACTTGTTTCAAAATCAGGAAGAAGAAATTGGCATTGTAGGAAACAAGTAATTACTTATATTATTTTCCCACATTCTCCAACTGTTTATAAAAAAATTGAATACATACATAATCCAATATATAGAAAAACCCATAACCTCTACCCCAAAACTTTTAGACTCATAAACAAATTCAGTAAAGTTGCAGGATACAAAATTAATACACAAAAATCAGTAGCATCCTCATAACAGGAACAACAAACAGGAAGAAAAAGAAATCAAGAAAGCAAGCCCATTTACAATAATCACCCAAAGTATAACATACATAGGAATAAAGTTAACCAAAGAGGTAAAAGATCTCTCTATAATGAGAACTACAAACCACTGCTGAAAGAAACTAAAGAGGACACCAAAAGATGGAAAGACCTTCCGTGCTCTTGGATTGGAAGAATTAACATTGTGAAAATGTCCATACTACCCAAAGCAATGTAAGATTCAGTGCAATCCCCATCAAAATACCAATAACATTATTCACAGATATAGAAAAATCAATCCTAAAATTCATATGGAACAAAAAAATATCCTGAATAGCCAAAACAATCCTGAGCAAAAAATAAAATAAAATAAAACCAAAGGTATTACACTACCTGTCTTCAAATTATTCTACAAAGCTGTAGTAACCCAAACAGCATGGTACTGGCATAAAAACAGACACATGGACTGATGGCACAGAGTAGAGAACCCAGAAATCAACCCAGATACTTACAGCAACTGATCTTCAACAAAGGAACCAAGAATATGCATTGGGGAAAAGACAGCCTCTTCAATAAATCATGCCAGAAAAACTGGATGTCTATATGTAGAAGAATGAAATTAGACCCATACTTCTCATCATATGCCAAAATCAACTCAAAATGGCTTAAAGACTTAAGTATAAGACCTGAAACTATAAAACAACTAGAAGAAAACATGGGGAAAACACTTCAGGTTGTAAAACTAGGCAAAGATTTTATGAATAAGACCTCAAAAACAAAAGCAACAACAACAAAATAAACAAATGGGATTATATCAAACTAGAAGGCCTCTGCACAGCAAAGAAAACAATCGACAGAGTGAAAATATAACCTACAGAATGGGAGAAAATATTCACAAACTATACATCCAACAAAGGATTAATATCCAGAATATACAAGGAATTCATACAACTTTGCAGTAAGAAAAACCCCAAATAATCCAAATAAAACTGGACAAAGGAGTTGAATAGACATTTTTCAAAAGAAGACATACAAATGGCCAACAGGCACATGATAAAAATGCTTGACATCACAAATCATCAGAGAATTAAAAACCAAAATAACATTGAGATATCATCTCATCATAGCTAGACTGGCTACTATCAAAAAGACTGATAATAACAAATGCTGGTGAGGATGTGGGGAAAAGAAGACGCTTTTACTCTTTTGGTGGGACTGCAAATTAGTACAGCCATTATGGAAGACAGTATGGAGGTTTCTCAAACAACTACAGATAGAGCTATCATATGATCCAGCAATCCCACTTCTGGGTATACACCCAAAGGAATGGAAATCATTATGTTGAAGGGATACCTGCATTCTCATATTCATCCCAGCTGTATTTACAATAGCCAAGATATGGAACCAACCTAAATGTCCATAAAAGGATGACTAGGTAAGGAAAATGTTTTATATATACACAATGGAATATTACTCTGCCATAAAGTGAATGAAATCTGCCATTCGCAGTAATATGGATGAACTTGGAGAAAATTATGTTAAGCAAAATAAGCCAGGCACAGAAAGAGAAATATCATATGTCCTCACTCCTAAGTGGCAGCTAAGAAGGAAAGGGGGTGGGGAGGTGGGAGAGGGACAGAGAGAGAGACAGGAAGGAAGGAAGGAAGGAAGGAAGGAAGGAAGGAAGGAAGGAAGGAAGGAAGNGAGCAAAAAATAAAATAAAATAAAACCAAAGGTATTACACTACCTGTCTTCAAATTATTCTGCAAAGCTGTAGTAACCCAAACAGCATGGTACTGGCATAAAAACAGACACATGGACTGATGGCACAGAGTAGAGAACCCAGAAATCAACCCAGGTACTTACAGCAACTGATCTTCAACAAAGGAACCAAGAATATGCATTGGGGAAAAGACAGCCTCTTCAATAAATCGTGCCTGAAAAACTGGATGTCTATATGTAGAAGAATGAAATTAGACCCATACTTCTCATCATATGCCAAAATCA
>NW_007729014.1:229278-230978 GCF_000696425.1 Galeopterus variegatus
GGAAGGAAGGAAGGAAGGAAGGAAGGAAGGAAGGAAGGAAGGAAGGAAGGGAGGAAGGAAAGGAGGGAGGGAGGGAGGGAGGAAGGAACCATTATAATACATTGAACATTCAGAAGGAGAAAACAGACCTATAGTTACTAGAGTGGGAAAGGGGGAGAAGGAAGGGAGTTAGAGAATAATTGGGTAAGGAACAGAAAGAATAATTATGATTTCTAATGATGAACATGCTAATCATATTGATTTGATCATCACGTACTGTACACAAATGCTGATAGTCAATTTTGTACCCCATAAATATGTATAATTGTTTCAATTCAAAAAATAAATTAAGAAAAAAGAAAAAGAAAAAGAAAACGAAGACATAAAAGGAAAGAGAAAGATAAAGCAACCCGTGGTTCCTTTTCCATTTAGTCCTTCCTTTTTTATCAGTTAGTCAAAGATAGACAGTTATTAGAGTGTCCACGTATGAAGTAAAATAAACAGTCATGTTAGTTTTGTGCAATGTTTCTAGTGTTCTGGCAAAAAGAAAATACATGCATATATGAAATATAAATTGTGTAATTTCAGAGAATCCATGCAGGAGTTTAATGGTATTATATTTGCATTTAAAATCATGATTGCAGAATATAAAGATGTTTGGCAAAATTAATCCAAAATTTAAACTTTAATTTAGCTTGAATAGCATTAAGTAGCAAATAAACACCATGAGAATTAGAGATCTAGATGGCAGAAAAAAAGAAAGAATTCTTATATTTTAACATTTTTAAATAAGGTGTTTCATATTTTCATTTTGCACAGGCATTGCAAATTATGTGGCGGGTCCTTCCACCAGCATAACCAATTTTTATCTTCTTTGAAGTGTTATCGCTCCCATGGAAAAGCATGTTTTAATATTTCCACCAATATCTGCAGCCATTTGACAGAATATGAAAATATTTTGAGAGCTGTGTGATAAGAGGTCTGAGCTGACACTGATATCAGAGACATGCAATTTTTGTCCCCTGAGTAAAGAGGGAGCTTATGGAGGGCAGGTTTTTCATCTTGGCTTGGCAGGAAGCATGATCAGCACGGTAATGCACCTTGATTCCTACACTTCCTTGTTTTGCTTCCCCTTTCCATCCCTGGAATTGCACTGGGATTGCACATTATGAAAGTGTTATAACATGAGTTTTGCCACAAGCTCCATTTTCTAGGGGACTCTATTATATGTTGCTTAGTTTCTTGTTTTTCTTTTGGTGCTTAAAATTTCTCTGGTGACTTACTACAAGTATTTTCAACCTTCAATTCATATTTACTTGCATTTTTCACCTTTTATGCCCACAATGTTACCACTGGGAAAATGCTGAACCCTATGGCCTAGCTTGCATCTCCTGTCTGTGTTTAGGCCATGGGGTTACAGGAAAGCTTCAGGTAAATAATACAGAATTGCACTGTGTTTCAGCCCTTGGAGGATGTAGAAGAGCAAGTCCTCAGGTTTGGGCCAGCTCACCTTCACTTGTTACAGTGATGCTGGGATACAAGGTTGCCTGATGTTTCCCTGACAACCTGGCTGTCGTGGTCTGGCATTGCTGCATCCTCAACCTGGAATTAGGGAATGGGGTAGACAATGATTTACACAGAACAAGGTGGAACAAAACAGTGAAGAGGAATGGAGAGTGTTTCCATCCCCACTTTCCATCAGTAACATCTTTTCCTTTTCT
>NW_007729014.1:231672-259455 GCF_000696425.1 Galeopterus variegatus
TGAAGAGGAATGGAGAGTGTTTCCATCCCCACTTTCCATCAGTAACATCTTTTCCTTTTCTGTGCTACTACTTACATTCTATACCATGCTTCCCTAAGGAATTTTATTTTATTTTTTAAAATTATTGTTAAATTCTGGGATAACAGAGTCTTTCTTTCACTTCTATAGCATCACCAGGATTGGGATATATGATAGTTTATTCTAGTTGTCAACTTGATTAAATTAAGGAATGCTGAAAAACCTGGTGAAGCTATTTTTTTAGGTGTGTCCATGAGGGCATTTCCAGAAGATGTTAGCATGAGAGCCTGAGTGGACTGGGTGGGAAAGATCCACCATCAATATGGGCAGAAACCATTCAGTCTGCTGGGAGCCCAGAGAGGAAAAAAAAGCAGAGAAAAAAGAAGCTCTGTCTAACCACTGGAGCTGGGATACATTCTTCTATCCTGTCTGTGGACATCAGAGTTCAAAATTCTTCAGTTTTGGGGTTCCAGGACTTACACCAAGGACACCATTGGCTTCCCTGGTTTTGAGGCCTTTAGACTTGGACTGAGCCATGCTACCGGGATCCAGTTTGCAGAATGCCTATGGTGGGACTTCTCTTCACAATTGCGTGAGCTAATTCCCCTAAATAAATCCCCTTTCATGTATAACATATCCTATTGGTTCTGTATCTCTGGAGAACCCTGACTAATACAGGGTATACAGCAGGAGAGCCCACATTAGTTTTATAAAGATGAACAGCCATTGAATTTCAAATTTATAAATACCAAAGCAAGGCAACAAGGCAAGATAATTTATATTGCCATGCCCGGTTTGTTTTTCATTCTGAATTTGGCTTATAANAATATAATATTGTGGTAGAGAGTCTAATGCCAGAGGTTAAATGCAGTTCTATTTCCATGCAAAATAACTAATTAAGAAGTAATATTAGACATATAATATCAAAGATTGAGAGCAAACTAAATATCTGTTATAAACTTATTATATAAAAGTTATAACCAATCAAAACAATCTTCATTTATAATGACAATAGCTAAACTTCAGAAGAAAAGCTGATGTGATTAAATAAGGAAACATGAAGCATTAACTATGGAATGTTTGGGACACCTTATTTCAAAATATCTCTATCATGCAATAATTTTCTTCCCAATTATAAGTCATATGCAAGTATTGTAGCATCCTGTCTGAGATTAACACCCTTACAGAACCTCAGTGTGATTTTTATTGATCAAAATCTTGTATTAGAGATTATTTTAAATCTATAAATATACAAAAACTTAATATAATAATAAAACAATTAAAATTATTATGATGATGATCCATAGACGTTTTTTCTAAATTAAATTCACCATTCTGTCTAGCCAGGACTTTCTTATATTTTTTTCAGTAACTCCCTAACTATATTATATGAATTGAAAATTACTTCTTCATTTTAATAAAACTTTACAGAAGCAAATCAGAAAGGCAAATCAGATTTGAAGATTCATTCCCTTCATTTCAATGACAAATTCACTGGGATTTTGGATTACTCTTGATTTTATGTTATTTGTTCATTTTTCTAAACAATTAACATGTGCAGTCAACATTGGCTTTATGAAGTGCTAAGCCCTACTTTAGGTATACTATTCCTAAGTATTTTATTTTTTTCGTCGCTATTGTAAGTGGGCAAGCTTTCTTGATTTCTTTTTCTGCATGTTCACTGTTGGAGTACAGAAATGCTACTGGTTTTTGTGTGCTGATTTTGTATGTCACAAATTTGTTGAAGTCATTTATCAACTGTAAGAGTTTTTTGGTAGAGGCTGTTCAATATGTACGATCGTATCATCCACAAACAGGGACAGCTTGACTTCATCTTTTCCAATCCGGATGCCATTTATTTCCTTTTTTCTGATTGCTCTGGCTAATACTTCCAACACTATGTTGAANTAAACAATTAACATGTGCAGTCAACATTGGCTTTATGAAGTGCTAAGCCCTACTTTAGGTACCTAAAAGAGCAAGCAGTTCTATTTAGCCAATAATTAGTTAAGTTATTTTTAACAATTTTGCTGTCTTTAAACAAGTGAGCAGAGGTTTCTTAAGTGGCCACAGCTTTAAAGTAATTTGTAAAAGCTATTTAATTTGTTAAAGAGAACACATATATAGAAATAAGATCAGTCCAAAAATTATACTTAACTGCTATAATTCAATCAATATTTTCTGCCTTCCCCAAATTATTGCGATAGAAGTGTCTCAAAAAGAATGAACAAAAAGAAATGTCATGTTATTTATATTCAGGATATGATCATGAAAACTTAATGGACAATTAATAGTTTCAGTGTATTTGAAGCTCCTGACTTACCTATGCCCACCTTAAGGCCATCAGTCCTCTATTTTACATTGTCTGTGTTGCTTCTTTGTCAATTTCATATCAACTAATTATATATTTCAATTCATGCAATCCTAAATTGATGTCTAACTGCTGTTTACACCAACATAAAGTTTTAGATAGGGGATTATTAAGGATATTAAAATAGATAATTCAAGCACTGAAAGCATGGAACAAGGATAATTTTTAAATTTTATTTCTAATAAATGTAAATAAAGTGTTTATTATAAATATTCAAGAATAACCACCAATTTTGTACAATTTCAGTTTATGTTTAGAAAGTTCTTAAAGTTCAGGAGCATATATATGCCCCCTTTGAATATATGTATTATTTTATATCCTTCAGGAGTGTTTCTTAAATATCAATGTGCATACTAATAACTTGAGGACCTTATGAAAATACAGATTTTATATTTTTGGAACTGGGATAGGGCCTGCGAGTCTGTATTTCTAACTTCCTTGGTGATGCTGATGTTGCTGGCCCATTGATCACTGTTTAAATATCAAGGCCTTTCAGTATTTATAGACTGAATAATGAAATTTTACCTTTTTTAAAATTCATTTTATTTTTTATTTTAACTTCTCAATATACATTGTAGTTGATTTTTGTGTTCCTTAATCCATTCTTCTTTCTCCCCTCCCTCTCTCTCCTCCCCCCAATTACATCATTCACTTGTCTTAAGTTCAAGGAATTCCTGTGATTATTGTATCTTCTCCCCCCTCACCCTTTATTTGTTTGTATATTAATTAATTAATTTATTTATTTATTTTTAGCTCCCTCAAATAAGTGAGAACATGTGGTATTTCTCTTTCTGTGCCTGACTTGTTTCACTTAACATTTTTTTCTAAGTCCATTCATGTTGTTACAAATGGTAGTATTTGATTCTTTTTTATAGCAGAGCAGAATTCCATTGTGTAGATATACCACAGTTTCTTTATCCACTCATCTGATGATGGACATTTGGGCTGGTTCCAACTCTTGGCTATTGTAAATAGTGCTGCAATGAACATTGGAGTACAGGTATCCCTTTGCCATGATGATTTCCATTCCTCTGGGTATATTCCCAGCAGTGGAATAGCTGGGTCATATGGTAGATTTATCTGTAATTGTTTGAGGAAACTCCATACCATTTTCCATAAAGTTTGCACCATTTTGCAGTCCCACCATTTCTGAGAAAAATGTCACTGGAGTTTTGATGGGGATTGCATTGAATCTGTAGATCACTTTGGGTAATGTGGACATTTTCAAAATGTTAATTCTTCCTATCCAAGAATATGGGATATCTTTCCATCTTCTTGTGTCCTCTTTAATTTCTCTCAACAGGGGTTTGTAGTTCTCTTCGTAGAGACTTCTCCCATCCTTGGTTAACTTGCCCTACTTTAGGTATACTATTCCTAAGTATTTTATTTTTTTCGTCGCTATTGTAAGTGGGCAAGCTTTCTTGATTTCTTTTTCTGCATGTTCACTGTTGGAGTACAGAAATGCTACTGATTTTTGTGTGCTGATTTTGTATGCCACAAATTTGTTGAAGTCATTTATCAACTGTAAGAGTTTTTTGGTAGAGGCTGTTCAATGTGTAGGATCGTATCATCCACAAACAGGGACAGCTTGACTTCATCTTTTCCAATCTGGATGCCATTTATTTCCTTTTTTCTGATTGCTCTGGCTAATACTTCCAACACTATGTTGAATAGGAGTGGTGAGAGTGGGCATCCTTGTCTAGTTCCTGTTCAGGATGATATTGGCAGTGGGTTTATCATATAGGGCTTTAATTGTGTTGAGATACTTTCCATCTATACCTAACTTGTAGAGAGTCTTTATCATGAACGGTTGTTGAATTTTGTCAAATGATTTTTCAGCATCTATAGAGATGATCATATGGTTTTTGTCTTTGCTTTTATTGATGTGGTGTATCACGTTTATTGATTTACATATGTTGAACCAAATTTGCATCCCTGGGATGAATCCCACTTGATCATAGTGTATAATTTTCTATATGTGTTTTTGTATTCTGTTACCTAGTATTTTATTGAGGATTTTTGCCTCTATATTCATCAAGTATATTGGCCTGTAGTTTTCTATTCTTGATCTGTCTTTGTCTGGTTTTGGTATGAGGGTGATGTTTGCCTCACAGAATGAGTTTCGGAGGATGGCCTCTGTTTCAATCTTTTGGAATAATTTGTAGAGAATTGGTATCAATTCCTCTTTGAAGATTTGGTAGAACTCTGCAGTGAACGCATCCGGTCCTGGGCTTTTCCTTGTTGGGAGCTGTAGTGGATTGAGTTATGTTCCCCCAAAACTCATTGGAGCTTGAATTGTATTACCCACATTTTATGTATTAGAAAATTAACCCCCCACTGTAATGGTTAAGAGGGTGGAAAATCCTATTATGGTAATTGAAAGGTGGAGCCTTGAAGAGATGTTGGGTTGTAGGACTGTGCCTAGTGAATGGATTAAAGACAGTGGTCGGGGGTGTGGTTCTGAGGGCTTTAAAAGAAGAGGAGAGTCTGTCTTGCTCTCTCTGCTTCCACCATCTTGCAATGTGAGACCCTTGGGTCACTGTTGCCACCACCAGATAGACTTTGGACTTCCCAGCCTCAGAAACTATAAGCAATAAATTTTGTTTTCTTATAAATTACCCAGTTCCACGTATTTTGTTATAAGTAACACAACACAGGCTAATACAGGATCCTTCTGATAACAGCTTCAATCTCTTTTATTGTTATTGATCTGTACGAATTTTTTATATCTTCTTGGCTCAGTTTTGGTAGTTTGTATGTTTCCAGAAACTTATTCATTTCCTCCAGTTTTTCAAATTTGTTGGTATAATTGTTTATGGTAGTCTCTAATGATTCCTTGTATTTCTGAGGTATCAGTTATAATATCACCTTTTTCATTTGTAATTTTTGTTATTTGGGTCTTCTTTCTTCTTTTCATGGTAGCCTTGCTAATGGTTTGTCAATTTTATTTATCTTTTCAAAAAAACAGCTTTTTGTTTCATTGATCTTTTGTATCACTTATCAGGTTTCTATTTCATTTAGTTCTGCTCTGATCTTAATTATTTCTTTCTGTCTACTAACTTGGGGTTTGGATAATTTTTGTTTTTCCAGATCTTTAAGGTGAAGTGTTAGGTTATTTATTTGCTATCTTTCCATTCTTCTGAAGTAATCATTTAATGCAATAAATTTTCCCCTTAAAACTGCTTTTGCAGTATCCCACAGGTTTTGGTATGATTTGTAATTATTTTCATTAGTTTCAAGAAATTTTTTGATTTCCTGTTTAATTTCTTATTTTCATTAGTTTCAATACATTTTTTGATTTCCTGTTTAATTTCTTCTTGGACCCATAGATCATTAAGTAGAATGTTGTTTAATTTCCATGTGTTTGTATAGTCTCCAGAGTATCATTTGTTATTGATTTCTAATTTTAATCCATTGGGATCTGAAAAAATACATGGGATAATTAAAATTTTTTTGAATTTGGTGAGACTTGCTTTGTGACTTAACATTTGGTCTATCCTGGAGAATGTTGCATATGCTGATGAAAAGAATGAATATTTTGAGTTTGTTGGATGGAATGTTCTGTAGATATCTGCCAAGTCCAATTTGTCTAAAGTGTTTAGATCTTGTGTTTCTCTGTTGATTTTTTGCCTAGATAATCTGTCCGAAGTTGAGAGTGGAGTGTTCAAATCCCCAACTATTATGGTCTTAGTGTCTATCTCATTCTTTAGATCTAATAGTGTTTGCTTTATAAATCTGGCTGCTCGGACATTGAGTGCATATGTATTTATGATTGTTATGCCTTTTTGATTGATAGATCCTTTTATCATTACATAGTGGCCTTCTTTATCTCTTTTTATGGTTTTTGATTTAAAGTCTATTTTATCTGATATAAGAATAACTACCCCAGCTCGTTTTTCATTTCTATCTGCATGGTATATCTTTTTCCATGCTTTTACTCTTAGTCTATGTCTGTGTTTACAGGTGAGGTGAGTCTCTTGAAGGCAGCACATTGTTGGGCCCACGTTTTTAATCCGGTCTGTTTGAGTCTTTTGAGTGGGGAATTTAATCCTTTTACTTTTAGAGTTATTATTGAAAAGTGTTGATTTATTCCTAGCATTTTATTGATTTTTGTTTAGATGTCTTAAGTATCGTTTGTTCCTTTCTTTCTGATTTTCTGTTTGTCTTCTGTGTTTGTTGGTTACTTGGGGTGGTGGATAAGCTATTTTTTCTCTTTAATGTTAGCATTTTTGTTTTACTGGTATGTTTTGTTCTTTCTTGAGTATTCATGGCAGTGATGGTTGTTTTTCAGTTATCAAACCCAGTACTCCCTTGAGAATTTCTTATAAGCCTGGTCCTGTGGTAGTGAACTCCCATAGTTTTTGTTTGTCTGAGAAATATACTATTTAGCCTTCATTTTGGAAGGATAGCCTTGCTGGGTAAAGTATTATTGGCTGGCAACTTTTGTCCTTTAGTATTTTGAATGTATTACCCCATTCTTTTCTGGCTTTTAGGGTTTTTGATGAAGTCTGATGTTAGTCTGATTGGGGCTCCCTTATACCTATATAAGGTTTTTCCAATTTGACTATAACTTTTCTTGGAGAGGACTTTTTGGGTTGAATATGTTTGGGGCTCTTTGGGCCTCCTGAATCTGAAGATCTGTGACTTTCCCTATACCTGGGAAGTTTTCTGCTATTATTTCATCGAGTCTTCAGTGTCGTCCCCAAAACCTCGAACCCGCTGCCGCTTGTTTGTCGATGTAGGATCGTTATTGAAAGATTTATTCGTCCTTTGTTGCTCTTGGAAAATGACTAAATGCTTTTTGATTGCACTAGTAACTCAAAAATCAAGTGCTGAAAATGCATTAAAGTGGACATGTGCTTCTGCATTTCCTCAGGTTATGTTTAACTTTCTTATAAACGCCTCACCAGTGGAAGAAGCAGAGCATTTTGGGATTAAAAAAGAAAATAAATTAATCTTGGTCAACATAAACATCATATGACTATAGGATTAAAAATACTTCAAAAAGATTATAAAATGATGAAGAATGCATATAAAGCTATTTTAAAGGTTATGCATATTTTAAATGTTATATGATCAGAAAGAATTTTAAAAACCAAGCTGTTTCTAGAGGCTAAAAGTAGAAAGAGCCAATACAACTGGAAAAATTATCTTTATAAAGTAAATTTGTATTTTGAAATGAATTGCAAGCTATGGCATTATTAAAATTTTTTATATCCAAGGAACAAACAAATAAACTAAGCAAAATAACCTTACAAGGGGGGTTTATTATTATATTGTAGATGAATTGAGATTATATGTTTACATATTATTCTGAAGCTTTTTTACTCCATTAATAAAAACTTCTTTCCGTGTATTTGTTTATTTTTTCTGTTTATGACAATAACAATATATTTCTTTAATCTCAATAAAGTATACTTGGTTAATTTTCTATTTTTAAAAATATTATACTCAGTACTCTTTAACACTTTTGTCTTCTCCCATTTTTGTATTTCTGTACAAAAAATTCCTTTAAGGAGCACATTTTTGCATTAGTTGGTAGATTTGTCATAACAAGGTACCAGACACTGGGTGACTGAATACAGAGTAATTTATTTCTCCTAATTCCAGAGTCTAGAGTGAGATATCACGTTGTTGTTAAAGTTGGTTTCTTCTGAGACCTCTCTCCTTGGCCTGTATATGGCCATCTTCTCTCTTCACCTTCACATGGTCTTCTCTCTGTGCTTCTGTAGCTTAGTCTCCTCTTCTTATTAGGTCACAGGTCACATTAAATTAGAGTCCACCCTAATGACCTCATATAAATTTAATTACTTCCTCAAAGACTCTGTCTCCAAATACAGGTGCATTCTGAGGTACTGGGGATTAGGACTTCAATATATGAATTTTGGGGTCAACATAATTTAGCCCATAACAATCTTCATCAAATACTTTGGCCATTTTTTATTATGTGCTAAATTTTGCCAATTTTTCATCCACAATGTGGCACAAATTTTGTTCCAACTGGAAGTTTTTTATACTCCCTCCTCATCTCCGTTTTTCTAAACAGTCATTTACTTTTTCATTTATGTTAATTGAACACTTGAATGTGAATTTGCCACCAACTGAAAGAGTTATGACTTTTGCTGTAGGTAATAGAGAGCCATAGAATACTTTGACCCCCTCAAGTTGTCAGGAAGATTACTGTGGCAGTGTGATCAGGATGCAGAAACTGGAAACAAATAGAATCTAGTTGCACAGCAATTGGCACCATCCTTGTTTTATGTAATCATGAGCTAAAAGAGGTGATGGCAGAGGAATGAGAAGGTAAGGGCTGATATGAAAGAGAGTGGGAAGGAAAAACAATAGTGATGAGATAGATTACATGAAAATGATAATTTTGTTTTCTAAATCAAAATTTGAAACACACAATCAACATGTTTAAAGAGAACCAAGGGCTTATGATTTCTAGTCATAAATTACTTAACCTGATGTTTTAACATGTCCTTACAATCTTTCCAGTTAGGAGTCCTAAGAAGAACGGATTACTGGCATTCTGAGGAAAGTAAATTGATGGAGCCCGTGAAATGTGAAAATCAAGCAAAAGTAATAAACCCATTAAAGATGGGAAATGATTGGGAAGATGTTTTATAGTGTTCACCTCAGAGTAACATCATGTTTTCCAAAAAGCAAGAGCTCAGCAGGAATAGTAAAAGAATTATAAAGCAAAGCGTGGAGAACCTGAAAGGCTTGCTTTTAATAGTGGTATATTATAAAGATAAACATACTCAATTTGAATCCAGGTTCTGCAATTTATTAGGTATGTGAATCTAGGCAAATTATTTCATCTTTTTTTTGAGGCTTAGTTATAAAAGAGGAATTATATATTGAAATGTGCTGAATTTTATTAAATATTATTTGTAAAATATTTATAATGCATCACATAAATGATAACTTTATCATTAATATTATTATTATTGTCACTGCTTTTTTCTAACTAATTCTTATACAGAGAGCCTATTTCTCTAACTGTCATGTAAGCTTCCTCAAAGCAGACTGCCCATCTTCAATCAGTGTGCATTCTAGCCCCAATCACAGAGTTTTGCGCATGCTTGTTTTGGAGATGATTATTTTGGAAGGACTTTTAGGCTAAAGGTAGAAACATGGTGTGTTTAGAATGCAGGAGAATGTAGGAGAAAGTCCTGCAACTAAGAATCCAATACAACTGGAAAAATTATTTTTCAAAAAGTAATTCTATTTTTAATTTAATTGTAAGCTATGGTAGTATTAACAAGTGTGATGACTGCTCATATACTCTAGTGATCCCTGCTGCTACTGAAACATTTTTCCTCAAGGTTCATCACTTTGAATCTCGGGTCTCTTCTGACTTATATCATTCCATAAATGATTGATAGTCATTGTAGTTCTACCAGGTGTATCTGAAGATAGCAAATATTTTAATACCTGGATATTAATATTAATATAAATTTCCAAGGGTGTTAACACATCAAAGAAAGTAATTCTGAAAGCTCATATATTCAATTTCAGGGGATTCAGAGAATGGTATGGTAACTTTTTTCAATTCTATGACTTCAGAACATTTTTACAAATATAGTGTATGTGTGCACACACACCATGGATAGACACACAGCAACTAAGTTAGGGTCATTTATTTCAAGAACAGGTAATAACTTGAATAGAGTAAGAATAGGAATTATACACTGATTATTAATGCTTGGATTAATTTACAATAAAGAACAAATAAATTCTGAGAAACAAGCTCTTCAGCAAGCAAGTACAAGTCATCTGGTTCTATATAGTAAAATAATTTAAAATGATAAGACACTGACAATAATAGTAACTAAAAATCATCTTTCTTATGAAAATTAACTGTAAACAATTCAATATAATGCTGTAGTTGAAAATGAAAATGTAAAAAATATCATTTTGTATGTAAAAGTATAGTACATTTAAAAGTATAGTATATATAACCCACCAAACATATTCCTTGAAACAGTGTACACATTTTTAAACATTGACATATCTAAATTCCTAAGAGCACAAAGCTTCTAAATAAAATAAAACTCAATAAATTTCAAAGAACAAAAATAATATAAGATATATTTTATGACTAAAATGGAATGAAATAAGAACTCAATAACTGTGGAAAGTCACTAATATGCAGACATTAAATAACGTAATACTAATTAACCAATAGTCAAAAATTAAATTAAATTGAAAATTAGAAAATACTTATGGGATAAAATTTAAACTATGCACATCATATTTAAGCTACACAAAATCAAATATGAAGAAATAATATTAAAAGAAGACAGATATGGGTGGATGGGACTTAGCTATAGAGCATAAAAGATAAGAACTACATCCTGTTTTTCCTCAGAAATCATGCAAGCAGAAAAAATTGGAATGAAATATTTAAAGTGTGGTGAGAAAAAACAGCAGCAAAATAAAACACTAAGGTAGAATTCCGAATCCTACAATATAAATTTCCAAATGTGGAGAAATAAAGACTTTCTCAGCCAAAAATAATTGAGGGAATTTGTTGCCAGTATACCTGCCTTGCAAGAAATGTTAAAAGAAGTTCTTCAGAGAGAAGGACAATAATGTAGGTCAGCAAATTGGTTACTTAAAGAAAGAGTTTCAGACAAAAAATAAGTGATGGTAAAATGTAAAATAAGTTTCATTTTTCTTATTCTTAATTGATCTAACAGATAATAATTTGTTCAAAAATAATAACAGTAACAATATATTCAGTTGTGTGTGTGCTTATGGATTATTAAGATGAATGACAGAAATAAAACAAGAAATGGAAAGAAGAAATTGGACTATTTTATTATTGTAAGGTACTTGTGCTACCTATGAAGTGGTACAGTGCTATTTGCAAGTGAGCTTGGATTAGTTACAATAGTATATTGCACACTTTATTGAAACCACTAAAAGAGTAAAAAGAAAAAAAAAGTATAAGTGATATGCTAAAAAAGAGAGAAAATGGAATCATATGAAATACACCAAACCACAAAAGGCAGAAAAAGAGTGAAAGACAAAAATAAGAACAAAGTACAAAGACAATGAACGAATAAAAAACTGATAAATGTGGCAGATATTAATTGAATGATATCAATAGTCAACTTAAGCATCAATGACCTAAATAACACCAATTAGTAAACAGAGATCATCAGAGTACACCAAAAAAAAAAAAAAAGACTCAAATATGTGTTGTCTACAATGAAATCACTTTAAGTACAAAGACACATATAGATTAATAGTAAAGGGTTGGTGAAAGATACAAAGTGTTAACACTAATTAAACGAAAGTGGGAATAGCCATATTAATTTCAAACAAAACAGACTTCAGAATAAGAAGTTATCAGGAATAAAGAAGGTCATTACATAATGATAAAGTGGTCAATTCTCTAAGAAGACATCATAATACTCAATGTGTATGCCTCTAATAGCATAAAGTCAAAATGCATGAAGCAAAAACTAATAGAACTTAAAGGAGAAATAGATGTATTTGCTATTATAATTGGAGACTTAAACACCCCTCTGTCAGAAATGGACAGATCTTGCAGTCAGAAAATCAGTAAAAACACACTTAAAACAACACCATTAATCAACTTATAATTGTCATCTATCAACTTCGCTTTGAACTGCAGAATGTACATTTCAGTCGAAGTCAGCTGGAACACAAATGTAGACTACATCTGGGCCATTAAACACACTTAAACAAATGTAAAACAATAGATATCATACAATGTATTCTCTCAGACCACCATGAAATTAAACTAGAAATCAATAACAGAAAGATAACGTAAAATCCCCAAACACTTGGAGATTAAACAAGACACTTCTAAATAATACATAGACCAAAATAGAAATATCAAGGAAAATTTTAAAAATAGTTTGAACTAAATGGAAACGATAATAAAACTTACTAAAAATTTGGGGATGCAGCAAAAGCAGTGCTTAGAGGCAGATTTATAGATTTGAATGTATATAATAAAAAAGGCTTTCCACCTTGGGAAACTAAATAAAGAAGACCAAAGTAAATGCAAATTAAGCATAAGGAAATAAATTTTTATTTTTTTTTAAATTTTTTAAAAAGCAGAAATGAATGAAATTGAAAACAGAAAATCAATAGGGAAAATCAAAAAACCCAAGAGTTGTGTCTCTGAAAAGATCAATAAAATAATTATGAAATAGAGAAGACACAAATTAGTAATATCAGAAATAAAGAATGTAACATCATTACAGATCCCATGGAGATTAAAAGATAATAAAGGAACACCCTATGACCACAGATTTCCTAACCTGGATAAAATTGATTGATTCCTTGAAAGACACAATCTTTAAACATTCAGAAAAGAAGAATTAGACAATCTGAATAGAATTATGTCTATTAAATAAATTGAATCAATAATTTAATAACTTTCCAAAACAAAAAGCATTGGGTCCAGATGGACTCACTAGTGAATTCTACCAAACATTTAAAAAAATTATACCTGTTTTCTACAATTTCTTCTAGCAGATAGAAGCAGAGGGAATACTTCTAACTCATGTGAGGCCAGCATTACCCTAACAGCAACACCAAACAGCAAAATTACAAAAATTAAAAAATAAAATAACTAAAGATCAATATCTTCCATAAACACAGATGCAGTAATCCTCAATTCAATATTCACAACCCAAATCCAACTATACATGAAAATAATTACACACTACGATCAAATGATACTTAATCCATGTATGTCAAGATTATTCAATATCTGAAAAATTAGTTAATGTAACCCATCACATCAAAAAGCTAGAGAAGAAAAATCACATGATTTATAAATAGGTGCCCCAAACCTGATAAAATTCAACACCTTTTCACAATAAAAGCTCACAACAAACAAGGAATAGATGGCAACTCTTCAACATGATAAAGGGCATCTACAAAAAACCTCAGCTAACATCATACTTAATGAAGAGAGTTTGAATGCTTTCCCCCTATTATCAGCATCAAGACAATGAAGTCTACTCTCACCATTTCTATTTAACATTGTACCTGAGGTTTGGAACTGGTCAATTAGGCAAGAAAAAGTAATAATAGGTATTCTGATTGAAAAGGTAGAAGTAAATCTATCTTTATTTGCAGATAACATGATTCTGTATATAGAAAATTGTCATGACTCCACTAAAGATGCATGAGAATTATTAAAAATTTAATCAAGCTTTCAGGATATAAGGTAGATTTTAAGAAATCAATGGTATTTCTATACACTTGGAATGAACAATTCAAAAGTTAAATTAAGAAAACAATTCCAGGCCGGCCTGGTGGCGCACTGCTACAGTGCGCCACTTGGGAGCGCGGTGGCACTCCTGCCGAGGGTTCAGATCCCACATACAGACCGGTTCCCGCTCACTGGCTGAGCGAGGTGCGGGTGCAGCTCTGAGGGTTGCGATCCCGTAGCCGGTCCCGGTCCAGGTCCAGTACGGGCACGACACTGAGGGTTGCGATCCGTTGCCGGACATGAAAAAAGACAAAAAGGAAAAAAAAAAAAAGAAAAAGAAAAAGAAAACAATTCCATTTGCAATAGCATCAAAGAGAATAAAATACTCAGGAATAGATTTAACAAAATAGTGTTAAACATCCTCTGCAAACTACAAACAATGTTAAAAGAAATTTTAAAACATATAAGTAAATGGAAAAGAAATCTCATATTTCTGGATCAGAACCTGAATATTGTTTAAATGGCATTATTTCCGAAATTCATCTATAGATTCAATGACATTCCTGTCAGAATCTCAGCTGAGTTCTTTATAGAAGTTGTTAATCTGATTCTAAAACTAATATGGAATTACAAGAGACCAAAAATAGCTAAAACAATCCCAAAAAGGAAGAACAAAAATAGGAGAATTCACATTTTCTGATTTAAAACCTTACTACAAAGTAGTATTAATTAAGATTATGGTACTGGCATAAGTATAGGCATAAAGATCATAGAAATACAAAATTCTGAGTTCAGAAATAAACCTGTGTGTCAATTCAATGGGAAAATAATAATCTTTTCAAAAAGTGGTAAGGAGTCAACTGGATAGCAACATGCAGAAGAATGAGTGGACCATTACATTACACCATATGCAAAATTAACTTGCATGGATCAATGACCCAGATGTAAGAACTAAAACTATACGACTCTTAGAAGAAAACAGAGGAGTAAATCTTTATGAGGTCATATATAGCAACAGGTTTTTAAACTCAATAAATTGAACTTTATCAAAATTAATAACCTTTCTGCTTCAAAGAACACATAATTATGAAAGTGAAAAGACAACCCACAAAATGGAAGAAAATATTTGCAAATTGTATATCTAACAAACGACTTGCACCTGGAATATATAAAATATTTCAATATAAAAATAACATTGTAAAAATGTCCAATAACTCAATTTGAAAATGAGCAAAGAATATTAATTGACATATCTCCAAAGAAAATGGACAAATGGACAATATGGACATGAAGAGAGGCTCAACATTATTACTTATCAGGGAAATACAAATCAAATTAAGGAGGAGATAACATTTCATACCAAGATTGTTATAATCAAAATGTCAGATAACAAATGTTGGTGAGGATGTGAAGAAATTGAAACCTCATACATTGCTGGCTGAAATATAAAATTGTGCAGCCACTTTGGAAAAGTCACCTTAATGTTGGGATAAGTGGGAGGCAATAACTACATGGTGCATGTCTTGTTTTGTTTTAGGTGATTAAAATATTCCAAAATTAACTGTGGTGACATTACTGCATATCTGTAAATATACTAAAAATTATTGAATTATACAGTTTAAATGGTTGAATTGAATCATTTGTGAATTATATTCCAAGAAAGCTGTTATTAAAAAAACTCAAAACCTAGTTAGCTTCAAGATCTTCAATTTATGGTATAATTTATTTTACTGGAATGTTGATAGAAATATTCTTGGCTACACATGTACATAGAAAATATTTACTTTAAAATTAAACAGGCATAAATGAACAAAGAACATACTACCAATACACATCTAATCATTCTGACTTTAATAAATTTCAATTGTAGCAGAAATTATTTAGACACACTTTTTTGACAAACAACATCTGTGTTCAGCAATGCTTCATTGGCTTAAGTCCTCCTGACTTAATGTAGCATTTGGTCTGGAGCATATTCTCAATGAATTTTGAATCTGAATTCAGTCACAAAGAAAGAGAGAATTAATAATTAGGGTAATGCTGGCCTAGCAAATAAGTTGGACAGTATTCACTCCTCTTCAATTTTATGGAATGTGGAATATACTAAAAAGCATATGTACTTCACAGGGCCTGGTATTCCAAAGCCTTGCAGTTTTAAATATTGACCCTGAAAGGACAGGAAATTTCCCTCAGGCTATAAGTCTCTGTTGCAAGATAAGAATTGTGGCACAGCAGGTTGCTGGCTCAAAGACAGACTAGTTACTGATTGTTATGTAAAGATACTAAGAAATTGCTGTTAAGAAGGAAAATTTGCTAAGATCAAACTGTTGTTGATAGGACCACTGAATTGCCTTACTGGAATGTCATCTGGCTTATTTCACTAAAATTTACCAGCCTATATTGTTAAACTATAACCCCACCTTTGTTCTCTTCCTATAACTTCCTGGTCTGGAAAATAAATGCAGGAAAAGAACCCCATTTCGGCATTAATTTCCCAGAAGGAAGGGATGGCTCTTGCTTGAGCGTCCCAAAGGGAGATTAACCACTTGGGGGCTTCTCACTGCTTGAGAGAGATGGGCTTTGAGTAATCCTTTGCATCTCTGTCACCTAGGGGAAGTGGGGTGACAAATCCGTGGGGGGGGGGGTGAAGCAACGCAAAGCAACAATGGAAATGTACAAGGATATTTAAATGTTTGGTAAAATTAGGAGTGAGGACATTGGGTCCTGAGATTTTCTTTGATGGAAGACTTTTTATTATTGATTCAATCCTCTTACTGGTTATTGGCCTTTTCAGATTTCCTATTTCTTCATGATTCAGTCTTGAGAGGATGTATGTATCTAGAAATTTATCCAATTTTTCTAGGCTATTCAATTTTTTGACATATAATTGTTCATAGTAGTCTCTTATGATCTTTCGTATTTCTGTGGTATCAGTTGTAATGTTTCATCTTTCACTTCTGACGTAATTTGAGGCCCTTTTTTTTTTTTAGTTAGCCCAGATAAAGGTTTGTCCATTATTTGTATTTCCAAAAACCAAGTCTTAGGTTTATTAATTTTTGTCTATTGTTTCTTCTACCTTCTATTTCATTTATTTTTGTTCTGATCTTTATTATTTTCTTCCTTCTACTAACTTTGGGCATAGTTTTTTCTTCCTGTGTTAGCTCATTGAAGGATAGCATTAAGTTGTTTATTTGAGATATTTTTTGATGTATGCCTTTATCACTATTAATTACCATCTTAAAATTGTTTTATTGCATCCCATGAGGTTTGGCATGTTGTGTGTCCATATTTATTTGTCTCAAGATATTTTTAATTTTCCATTTTAATTTCTTCATTGACCTGTTGTTATTCAGGAAGATGGTTAATTTCCATGTATTTGTGAATTTTCCAAAATTCCTCCCATTATTGATTTCTAGTTTTATACCATTTTGGTCAGAAAAGATAGTTGATCTAATTTCCATCTTCTTAAATTTGTTAAAACTTGTTTTGTGGCCTAACATATGATTTATTCTAGGGAATGTTCCCTCTGAGCTTAAGATGAATGTAAAATCTGTTGCTGTTAGTTGGAATATTCTGTATATGACTATTAGTTTTATTTGGTCTAAAGTGTAGCTTCAGCCTAATGTTTTCTTACTAATTTTCTGTCTGGATGATCTGTCCTTTGCTAGAAATGGGGAATCAAAGTCCCTCATTGTTTTTGCATTACAGGATATCTCTCCTTTCAGATCTATTAATATGTGCTGTATATATGTAGGTGCTTCAGTTTGGGGTGTAAATATCTAAAATCATTATATCCTCTTGATGAATTGCCACTTTTATCACAATATGATGACATTCTTTTTCCATTTTCATGTTTTTGATTTAAAGTTTATTTTATCTGATATAAGTACAGCTAGTCCTGCTCTCTTTTGGATTACATTTGCATGGGATATCTCTTTCCATCCCTTCACTTTCAGTCTATAGTGTATCCTTACAAATGAAGTGAATCCCTTACAGGCAGTATATAGTTGGGTCATGTGTCTTGTTTTTTATCCATTCAAATATTCTATGTCTTTTGGTTGGATAATTTAATTTATTCACATTCAAGGTTATTATTGATAGATAAGGACTCACTATTGTCATTTTGTTAATTGCATTCTGATTGTTTTGTGGATTCTTTGTTCCTTTCTCTCTTTCTGTCTTACTTTGTGATTAGATGATTTTCTGTATGGTATGTTTTATTCCTTACTTTTTATGTTTTGTCTATAGATTTTTCCTTTCTGATTACCATGAGGCTTATGTAAGACATCTTATGGTTATAACAGGCTATTTTAAACTGATAATAACTTATTTTGATCTCATAAAAAACAACATTTTTACTCTACCTCCTTACATTTTGGTTTTTGTCATAATTTAAATTTTATATATTGTATATTTCTTAACAAATTATTGTAGCTATTATTATTTTAATAGGTTTGTCTTTTAACTTTTATACTAGAGATACAAGTGGTTCACACACCACCATTGCCATATTAGAGTATTCTTAATTTGACTATGTACTTACTTTTACCAGTGTTATGCTTTTATTTGTTTTTGTGTTACCAACTAGTGTTCCTTTTTTCAGCTAGAAGAACTCACTTTAGCATTTCTTGTACAAGTCTGGTGGTGATTAACTTGCTCAGTTTATGTTTGCCTGGGAAAGTCTTTATCTCTACTTCATTTCTAAAGGGCAGCTTTGCTGAGTAAAGTATTCTTGGTTGACAGGGTCTTTTTTTCTTCAGAACTTTTAATATATTATCTAACTCTCTCCTAGCCTGAATGGTTTCTGCTGAGAAGTTCACTGCTATTGTTATTGAAACTGTCTTATATGTGATATGCTTCTTGTCTCTTGCTTGTCTCTTGTCTTCTTTCAGCATCTTCACTTTTTCTTTATTTTTGACAGTTTGATTATAATACATTTTGGTGTAGTCCTATTTTGATTAAACCTGATTGGGCACCTTTCACTTTTCTCAACTTGGATATTTTTATTGTCCCCCAGTTTTAGAAAGTACTCTATTATAGTTTCTCTAAATAAGCTTTCTACCCTTTGTCTCTCGTCTCATTTTTGATTTGCTATAATTCAAATATTTGCTCTTTTGATGCTATCCCAAAAGTTCTGTTAGATTTGTTAATCACTTTTTATTCTTTTTTATTTTTTCCACTGACAGCATAATTTAAAATAACCTGTGTTCTAGTTCACATATTCTTTCTTCTGCTGATCATTCTACTGTTTATGCACTCTATTGCATTTTTTTCATTTTGTCTTTTGTATTGTTTAGCTTCAGAATTTATGTTTGAGTATTTTATAATTTTAATTTCTGATTTTGATTATTAATTGTTTTACTAAAATCTCAGTCCACTAGTACCAGCCCAGAATTTGGGGCCACGGGCCCTACCTGTTCCTGGGTTTTACTGGGACAGGCCCAATGTTGGGGTTCTGAGCAAAGTTTGATGCTCACATCCCCATTTGCCCCCAAGCAGAGCATATCTCTCTCCTCTCTGTGCTGTCTGGAGTTTGGAGAGCAGTACATGGATGATGTAACTCTCCTTCTTAGACTCTTCAGTGCATCTTTTCTTATTTATATGCTACACCAGGTACTGTAATCTCTTACCTGCTTTCTTTAGCTCCTGTGAAAGTATTTTTGTGAGTGGATAGTTGTTCAAATTGATGTTTCTGCAGGAGGATGAGTAGTAAAAGTCCTCTTTCACATGTTTCTGAAGTGTCTTTCTCTATTAACAGAATAAGAATTAAAATTTTCTTTAGTTTAATATGGCAGCAGTTGATAGCTATATTTGGTATATGAATAGTATTTTTTTTAATTTAAAGTCTATTTCCTTTTAAATAATATGTGTTTGCACTTATGGGACTATTAATCAAAATACAAATTAAACCAAATTTAAATTTTCTTTAGTTTAATATGGCAGCAGTTGATAGCTATATTTGGTATATGAATAGTATTTTTTTAATTTAAAGTCTATTTCCTTTTAAATAATATGTGTTTGCACTTATGGGACTATTAATCAAAATACAAATTAAACCAAATTTAAATACTATTATTTAAGGGGGAGTATTGTGTTTCACCTAAAATACTAATCTTAAGCAAGGGAAATGAGATCTTGGAGATGCCTTTTGTTATTGCCTGCTTAAAAATTATTTATCATTTGTTATTTAAGATTCTGAATATATCTAAATCCAGTTAGTCAAACTAATATATATTTTCCTCTCAAAGAAGAATGTGTTGTGATGTAAGGCCTCTCATCTATACTTGTGTGAGAAGAGAAAATATGTAAATAATATCTATAATAAATATGTTATTGTAAATCAAGTAGATGTTAATGTTTTGGAGAATCCTTCATGTAAATGACTTCCTGTTTTTAAGTGTAATTTCTTATTCTTATTGCTATGACTTATAAAATGTATTACTCTAGAATTATTGCTATTAATTGGTGATGTATGATGACATACATTTCAGAATATTTGTATAATAGCACAAGTATTATAAGGGCTTGAATAGTGGTTTTAAACTGAACAATCCACATGTGAAAACTCAGAATAAAGTCTTTAAAATGCTATTTCTTTAATAAGAGTTTACTGATGACTTACAACTGGAAATTTCTAGTAATGGAAAGTAAAATACAGGAAGAGAAGAAGGTGTGAAGGAGAAAAGTTTTGAGCATGTTGATCCTGAGCTGTCTATGAAACATAAATATGGGAGTGTGTTCAGTAGGTGAATAAAAATATGGGCCTGAGATTCATGGGTGTAATCTGACCAGGGACTAGATTTGAGATTTTTCACTATAGTTGTATTAGTCTGTTTTTGTGTTGCTATAACAGAGTACCTGAAACTGGGGAATTTATAAAGAAAAGAGGTTTATTTGGCTTATGATTCTGGGATAGCTGCATCTGGTGTGAGCCTCAGGCTGCTTCTACCCATGTCAGAAAGCATCAGGCAGCCAGAGGGTACAAGCAGATCATGTGGTGAGAGGAAGCGAGAGGGGGGGGGGGGAGGTTCCAGGGTCTTTTAAACAACCAGCTCTCATGGGAACTAATAGAGCAAAGACTCATTTACTACCCCCAACGCCCAGGGAGAGTGCATCAATCCATTCATGAGGTATCTGCCCCCATGATTCAAACAGCTCCCAACACTGCCACATTGGGGATCAGATTTCCACGAATTTTGGGGAGACAATAACATCCAAACTCTATCATATGGGTATTGAAATGTAAACTGGTGGTCTGTTTCAGATTTGGTAATTCACAAAGTGGGTCCTCTCCTGCACAAAATCCAAGAAATCAGGAAAGTAAAGCATAGTGGGTTGAGTGATTACCGATGGAAACTGGAAGGACAGGTCAATATGTGAAGCCAGCTGATAAAAAGGTGTGAATGTTATACTGAGGAAAAGGGACTGATTATGGGTCCCAGGGGCTCATGACATGGAAGAGCAGCTATATTAATTCCAAGGAAAGAATTAGGAGAGTCTGTGTCACAGATATTATAAATAATCCTAAAGTTTAGGTTGTACTTCCCCATCCCAATTACCATCTGAATGTGACATATTTATCAGTAAAGTGGTAGACATCAGGTTGAAATGGAAGACTTTAAATTAGGAACCACAGTCTTGAGTAAATTGGGAGTAAGGACCTGGAGTCAGTATATGAAAATCAGGATATTCTAATTTTCAATGTCTGAAATTATAAAGACCCAATCTTTAATAGCCAGTGAACTAGCTAGTATTTTCTTTCCTTTTCTCTCAGTCACGTAAATACAGGGATTTGGAATGTTCTGTTCAGCAATAGTAAGAACACTTTTCAATGATTTTCTCTAAAACTCCATCATACTCTAAGCCTGTTATAGCAAGAGTGGGATTTGCTAGCAAAACTGCTAGATTCAGGCAGTGAAATGATACCTGAAAGAAACTTCCCAACTACACAGAAGCCCTTAATTTTAGGATTGCTTTCTGTTTCAAGTAAATATATCTTCATTGAAGTGAAAGTTTAATACATTTGCTGTGCTTCTGAAATTTACTGATAAATTACTCTATGCCAATTAAATGTAAATTATAAAAAATACTCTTTGAAAAATTATGGAAACCATGAAAATCTGTTATTAGCATCAGCAACAGCAAAGTGACTCAAAGTAAAAGAGCCTTAGTCTTTATTTCAAAAGCATGTTGGAAGTCGAGCCAAATAAAGAAAAAAATGTTGCATTAAATAACATACCTACTTTGAGCCTTCATAGATTTCTTATCATCAGTTAAACACAATAATTTTAACCAAGGTAGAACTTACCAGAAGTAAATGCTATTTTATTTCAGCAAAAAGGTGTACTGCCTTATATTCTCCAGAAAACTGCTCACAGTTCATCTGTCCAATTCATCATGTGGATGTTGACATGACCTTGACCTCATAGATGCATTGGGAGTTGTTGCAATTCTCAAGTATTAGATGTTTGATTAAGGTTAATTGAAAGGTAAAGGAGGAAAAATAAATGTTCTGATGTGTTTTGCAAGTGTTGAACAACAAGGAGGAAGGATTTGAGTCACCCAAAAGAGGAAACGGATTGCCATCTATTTTTTATTTATCTCAGCTACCAAAATTCACTTCCATTGTTCAACCATAGGGGCTGTCAGTCATAGTCATCTATGGACAACATTGTTACATTATTTTACTAGGATGTATCAATGAGAAAAATTGTTCATCTTAAGTACCTTAGTTTAATTTCTGCTTTAGTAAATACAGTTATTGTTACATAAAAATATCTTTATAGAAAAAATACAGATACATAGATAGAAATAAACACAAGCACCAATATATAGAATCTTTTATTTAAATGAATTTTCAATAGAACAAAATTCTAGATCCATTTCAAAGCTGGCCACTCTCTTAAAATTTTTTGTACTGAAATAAATCCTGAAAAAGATTATATAAAACCATCAATGGATAATGGCATATTTCTAAAGTACATAATAAACTAAATTCCTAAACTTGTGTTGAAATGGCTGTCAAGATAATTTAAATTCTTAGTTGAAAAATAGGAACCAGAATCCTGTTTATGGATATGAGGAGAGAAATCTGTACTTATTACCTGACCTTCTATCAAATAACTGTGTGCAAACAGGAGAAATGTAAGTAGTTTGGAAAGTTTTCTCCTAAGGGCAAGATCTACAGATAAAAGGAAGCTTTACTTAAATGACCCTATCAAATAACTGTGTGCAAACAGGAGAAATGTAAGTAGTTTGGAAAGTTTTCTCCTAAGGGGAAGATCTACAGATAAAAGGAAGCTTTACTTAAATGACCCTGTCTTGTCCTTCCAGCTCTGCAACTCACTGTCAAGTGACCTCAAGATCTTGAATGCATATATTAATATTATGCCATCAGTAGTGTCAGCATGCCAAGGACAGAGAAGATTGATAAACATCTATAATTTATAGACAAAGAGACAGCTATCCAAAAATACCACTGTTTTAAGGCAACCTGGTGTTTAACAGTTTTAGCCAGATTTCCAGGAAATGGACATTCTATTTGTCATGCAGTGTTCAATACTTTAAAATCATAACTTCAATGATTAAAATATTACCTGTACCTCATGATTTTCTAATTGCTATGTCAGTAAACTTAAATTAGAAAGGGAAAAAGAAACATTTTCTATTTTTAAATAGATAACTGATTTTTTAAAATTATTTATTATTTTAGAACATATGTAAATTATTATTTAATATTTTAGAACATATATAAATAGCCTTGGCTCATTCTGTTTCCAAAGTATGTTCTCCTGGGTGATCCTGGCTAGGTTTAGCCTCTGTTGCTGCTTTTTTTCCACTCAAATGCTCAAAGTTGAAAGTGACCATTTTTCCAATGAATAACTATTTTCAAGGTAGACACTGAACATTTATGATAGTGAAGAGGAAACGATTATTGGATAGTACTCCTTCTGTCTTGGTACTTTTAAAGTTTCCTTTTCCCTTAAGTGAGCTAAATTGGTAGGTGGGAAAGATACATTTGAAACATTTTATGATACAAAATCATTGTCGAGAGATTTTGCTATTCAGAAATATTTGATTGCTAAAGGGAATCATCTTTCAATCTTGTTTACTAAGTACTTAGCTCATTTGTTGTGGTATAAGCACTGTTCAAAGTAGTTACTATAGAAGCGCTCTAAGAATTTACAGTGTAAAAGAGTAGTATTCAACATTGATAGAGTATTTCTTATAGCAGGAGCTAAGAACGTTACAAACATTAATATATTTAATCTTTATAACAATTGTAAGAGGCAAGTATTAATAATAGTCACATTTTAGATATAAAGACAATGCGATGTAGATAGATTGAGTGACTTGTCCAAGGTCACCAACTGTGAAAACATTTAACTAACCTNGTCAGCATGCCAAGGACAGAGAAGATTGATAAACATCTATAATTTATAGACAAAGAGACAGTTATCCAAAAATACCACTGTTTTAAGGCAACCTGGTGTTTAACAGTTTTAGCCAGATTTCCAGGAAATGAACATTCTATTTGTCATGCAGTGTTCAATACTTTAAAATCATAACTTCAATGATTAAAGTATTACCTGTACCTCATGATTTTCTAATTGCTATGTCAGTAAACTTAAATTAGAAAGGGAAAAAGAAACATTTTCTATTTTTTAATAGATAACTGATTTTTTAAAATTATTTAATATTTTAGGACATATGTAAATTATTATTTAATATTTTAGAACATATATAAATAGCCTTGCCTCATTCTGTTTCCAAAGTATGTTCTCCTGGGTGATTTCCTGGCTAGGTTTAGCCTCTGTTGCTGCTTTTTTTCCACTCAAATACTCAAAGTTGAAAGTGACCATTTTTCCAATGAATAACTATTTTCAAGGTAGACACTGAACATTTATGATAGTGAAGAGGAAACGATTATTGGATAGTACTCCTTCTGTCTTGGTACTTTTAAAGTTTCCTTTTCCCTTAAGTGAGCTAAATTGGTAGGTGGGAAAGATACATTTGAAACATTTTATGATACAAAATCATTGTCGAGAGATTTTGCTGTTCAGAAATATTTGATTGCTAAAGGGAATCATCTTTCAATCTTGTTTACTAAGTACTTAGCTCATTTGTTGTGGTATAAGCACTGTTCAAGGTAGTTACTATAGAAGCGCTCTAAGAATTTACAGTGTAAAAGAGTAGTATTCAACATTGATAGAGTATTTCTTATAGCAGGAGCTGACTAAGCACGTTACAAACATTAATATATTTAATCTTTATAACAATTGTAAGAGGCAAGTATTAATAATAGTCACATTTTAGATATAAAGACAATGAGATGTAGATAGATTGAGTGACTTGTCCAAGGTCACCAACTGTGAAAACATTTAACTAACCTATGAGGTTATTGCAGAGGTTTGAGAGCACTAATATGTAACATGTTTTTTTCACCTTTCTAAATTGGAAACAAAATGAAAAATAGATATTGGATACCTGTTAATCATAATGCTTATGTTGAAGAACATGACATTGAGTCTCTTAACCAAGTAGGATTGCTAATATATATATATATATATAATTTTTTATTTTATTTTTATCAATATACAATGTAGTTGATTTCACACTAAATTGGGCACACATCCTTTTGACATATAAGACAACATATTCACAGGATTAAGCTAAGGACATGTTTGGAAGGTATTATTACGTCTAATATGACTTTCAAATTCACCAGTCAGGTAAATGGTCACTGGCAAGGAGTGAATAAAAGAGCAAAATGTCAAAATTGTTACTTTAAAGTGGCTCATTTCACATGGTATCATGTCAGAGGAAGAGGTTCCCTCCCTAGTCAACCTTCTGTAGTGTATGATTCCCTTGCCAGTGGGCTTAACCATTAAGCTCCTTCTCAATCAAAGCTAGTCTTTTGTCTCTCACAACAGGAAATCCTAACTGGCATGCAGTCTATTAACCAATTTTCCCATTGCCAACAACGATGCTTTATTCATCTTTTGGGGATCATTAGTATGTACTGGAGTTTTTAGATTTCCATGGATGTCTCTGACACCTATCAAAACAGTTTCTTAATTAAATTATGTCCAAGAGCACTCTGTCAACAAGACTGAAAATTCTATTCCGAATTCTTTGTCTCACCCCAAATTAGGTTCAGGCGTGTGATCCATTATGTCTCTACAGAAGTTTTGCAATATATTAAATATATTTAAAAATTAAATAACTTTAGACACATCCATAAGAATAGTAACAGCAAAGATGTGTCTTAAATTTGAATATAAATACTTTCCCATTATGAAATTCTTGCAATATGTCAAACAGTAAAAATTAAATCCTCTTGCAAATTAATGTCTAAAGACATTAGAATTTAAAATAAATTACAAAACCTCACCATCTTGCTATTGTAAGCTAAACTTCCCAATAACTAAAGCCCAAAGTATATCCCAAAGAATTATGTAACCTAGTTACCCTCAATTAGATGAATTCTTGATGTATGGATAGACTGTGTGGTCGTTTATCACCTTCAGCCTGGGTTCTACCTCACTGGAATGGGTATAGGTTAGAATATATAAATATACTGGATTATATTTCTGGAATAAACATGACCATAATTATGGTAATATACAACCATGGCATAAAGATGTTTTCAGACAATGCATACTAACAATGGGTTCTTGAGGCATAAATATCAGGAGAAATAGCATCATAGGAAAGGTAAATATGTGGGAAAACAGAAATGAATATTGAATGAAGGAAATAATAATGTAGGTTTAAATAATAAATAATGTACATTTAAAGTAGAAGTAGAATTAAAAGGTATGATAAAATTGTGGTAACAAGTCCCACGGGATTCCCCTTTACCATCAGCCAATACATGAGAGGCCAAATTAGTCATGGAAATCCCTGACTCTTGTGGGTATGAGTGCTCACTGCCATAGGATTGCCAATCACACCCACCAGATAGAACTTAAAGGAAAAGTTTTATTATTTTTTTAAATTTTATTTTATTAATTTCTGAAAACATCAGCTGAGAGACAGAGGTTAAAGTCCCAGCTGCCTCTCAGATCAGCTGAGGGATGGGGTTTATATAGGCAGGTGTACTGGGGAGACAGGATGTAGGGGCTTCAAGAATGATGGTCAGCTGCTTTTTCACATTATCTCTGGTGCCAAGGTCTCATCTGGTTTTCATTCCATGATGCCATCTTTGAGAGATCAATCAGAGGAGACAGGATGTAGGATCTTCAAGCATGATTCTGCTTGTGATACAATCTTAGTNATGGAAAAAAACATAATACAAGTACACATAGGTAAAATACATAAAAATATTAAGATAATGGGAGATAATTATTATATGACAGATAATTACTAAATATAACAGCAATTTTATTAAATGTATTTAAACTAGACAGCCAATTTTTAAAAATGAGAGGTACGTCTATGTGTATTCTGTATATTAATCCCTTGTCAGATGCATAATTAGCAAAAAGTTTCTCCACTCTGTAGGCTGTCGTTTTGCTCTGTTGATTGTTTCGTTTGCCGTGCAGAAACTTTTTAGTTTGATATAGTCCCATTTGTTTATTTTTCCTTTTGCTGCTCATGCTTTCAGGCTCATGGTCAGAAAGCCTGTGCCCAGACCTAATTGCTGAAGTGTTTCATCTATATTTTCCTTCAGTAATTTTACAGTTTCAGGTCTTATACTTAAGTCTCTAATCCGTTTTGAGTTGAATTTAGTGTATGGTGAGAGATGCATATCCAGTTTCATTCTTCTGCATATGTCCATCAGTGGATGATTGGATAAGGAAAAAAAAAATATATATATATATGTATATACACACACACACACACACACCATGGAATACTACTATGCCACAAAGAAGAATGAAATACTCCCGTTTGCAACAACATGGATGAACTTTGAGAAACTTATGTTGAGTGAAATAAGCAAAACACAGAGGGATAAATACCACATGTGCTCACTCATATGTGAGAGCTAAGAGAGAAAGGAAGGAAGGAAAGAAAGACCACAGTAGTGCAGTGGTCTTACAGAGGGAGGGAACATTCCTAGGGCTGCAAAGTGGAGTGAGGGAAGGAAGTGGGTGGTGGTTGAGGGACAGTTGGTTCGGGACATGGGGTATAAAAGCAATTTCTGGTAATTTGTATCTCATGAATATTCATAATAATA
>NW_007729014.1:259968-261898 GCF_000696425.1 Galeopterus variegatus
TGCTAAATACTTTTGAGATAAATTCCAGTTCTTACATTTATCAGTATTTCATTTTTTTTTTATGCTAAGCAGTATTCCATTGTGGGGAAGTGTCATAATTTGTTTATTCATTCCCCAATTTGGGTTGTTGCTGGTTTGCGGACATTATGAAAAAATCCCTCTGCGCTTTAGCTGACACCTTCTATGGTCAGTCTGTTTAACTTGAGCCATTATAGTAGCTGTGTATCTCATTCTGATTCTATTTGCATTTCATTCATTTAATGACTAATGATGATGAAGATATTGTTTATGCTTATTTGCCATCCATATCTCTTCTTTGTTTACATATCTGATCAATATTTTTTCCATTTTAATGGGGTCATTTGTCTTATTAGGGTGTGAGAATATTTTTCATATATGTTGGATAAAATTCTTTATCACATATGTGTTTTGCAAATGTATTCTTCCTTTCTTGGCTAGTCTCTTCAATTTCTTAAGTGTCTTTCAAAGACCATCAGATTATAATTTTGATAATGGCTAATCTATCAATTATTTTTCTTTTAGTATCAGTGTTACTTATACTCAAAAATCTTTGCCTAATCAAAGTTCACAGAGATTTTCTCCTAAGATTTCTAATAGAAGTTTTCCAAGTTTAGCTCATGTTCAGGTCTATGACGCATTTCTAATTAATTTTTATGTGATATAAAGTAAGGATTGAGATTCATTCTTACAAATATAGGTGACCAAATATTCCAGCACCATTTATAGAAAATACTAGTATGGTAGGCTGATAATGAATGACTTCCAAAGATATATTTAAGTCTTAATCCCAAGATCCTATATCATATTTGGAAAAGAGTCTTTGCAGATATAATTAAGTTAAAGGCTTTGAGATGAGGAGTATCCCATGTTATCTAGGTGAGCCCTAAATAAAATCATCTGTGTCTTCATAAAAGAGATTCAGAAAGAGATATTAGAAACATTTACAGAGGATTCAGTGAGTGAAGAGAGAGGCAGAGATTGGGGTGATGCAGCCATGAGTTAAGGAATGTTGGCAGCCACCAGAAGCTGGAAGAAGCAAGGAACAGATTCTCTCCTAGAGCTTCTGGAGGGTTGAAACCCTGCCAATGTCTTGATTTTGATTCAGTGAAAACAATTTCACACTTCTGGCCTCCAGAACTTTGAGAGAGTAAATTTATTTTGTCTTAAAACACCAAGTTTGTGGTAATTTGTTCCAACAGCCACAGGAACCTGGTACAGTATGGTTATACCATATTTTTTTGTGCATTCATCAATTGACAGACATTCACGCTCTTTACACATTTTGACGTTTATGAATAATATTGGTATGAACTTCAAGTACAAGTTTTTGTATGTGCATTTGTTTTCAGTTCTCTTGGGAATATGCCTGGGAGTAGAAATGCTGGGTCATGTGGTAAATTTATGTTGAAGTTTTTGAAGAACTGTCAAACTTTCCAACAGCAGAGTATACATTCCCAGAACAATGTTCTTGGAATTACATAATTATACCTTGTGTGCACATTAACACAGATTTATAATTATTGTTTATGCCATTTCCTTTTAAATGAAATAGAGTAAAATAATTAAACAAAATATATTTCTTTTTTCTGTTATGTATGTAGTTAATTTTACTGATGCTCTTACTTATTTTTTAGTGTGGATTCTAGATGCTGACTAGTGTTCTTTCATTTTAGCCTAAAGGACTTTCTCTAGTATTTATTTTAAAGCTCGTCTGCAAGTAATGAATTCTCTTAGCTTTTGTTTATCTGGAAATGCCTTCATTTTTGAGAGATAGTTTTGCTGGATATATAATTCTTTGTTAACAGTTTTGCTTTTTGGAATTTTCTTTTTTATAACTTTGGGCATGTACTACTGGCTTCCATGTTTTTTGATGAGAAATGAGCAATTAGTCTTAGTTAGAATCCCTTGT
>NW_007729014.1:262429-263312 GCF_000696425.1 Galeopterus variegatus
TTCTGTTATGTATGTAGTTAATTTTACTGATGCTCTTACTTATTTTTTAGTGTGGATTCTATATGCTGACTAGTGTTCTTTCATTTTAGCCCAAAGGACTTTCTCTAGTATTTATTTTAAAGCTCGTCTGCAAGTAATGAATTCTCTTAGCTTTTGTTTATCTGGAAATGCCTTCATTTTTCCTTCATTTTTGAGAGATAGTTTTTCTGGATATATAATTCTTTGTTAACAGTTTTGCTTTTGGAATTTTCTTTTTTATAACTTTGGGCATGTTCTACTGGCTTCCATGTTTTTTGATGAGAAATGAGCAATTAGTCTTAGTTAGAATCCCTTGTGAGGGGTCAATTCTCTTCCTGCTTTCAAGATTCTTATTAATCTTATTGGTCTTACTGGCTTTTACCTTATAATTATAAAATTTACAATAATAAAATTCGTAGGTGTGGAGCTCTTTGGGTTTATCATACATGGAGGTTGTTGAGGTTCTTCAATGTGCAGATTAGTATTTTTCATCAAATTTGGGAAATTTTTATCCATCCTTTATTCAAGTATTATTTCTGCCTCTTTCTGTCCTCTGTTTCTGAGGCTTCCCTTTCTGCAGATGCTGGAATGCTTGATGGTGTCCCACAGGTTTCTGAGGCTCTGTTCATTTTCTTTAGTATTTTTCATTCTGCTTCTTAGGTTGAATAAGCTCAGTTGACTTATTTTCAAGTTGCTGATTCTTTCTTCTCCCTTCTCAAATCTGTCGTTGAATCCCTCTAGTAAATTTTCCAGTTTAGTCACTGTACTTTTCAATTCCAGAATTTCTATTTGGTTCTTATTTATAATTTTTACCTCTTTATTGATGTTCTCTACTGTCCGGGGCCAAAGAGCCTGGTCATAGCCT
>NW_007729015.1:0-1088 GCF_000696425.1 Galeopterus variegatus
AAAAATTATTGATTTTTTAATAGCAATTTGATAATCCACCAACTTGCAGAACATATTGCTTTGGAAAATACATTTATGATTCTGATTGCTTAAGTATATAATCATATTTAGTGTAAATATTAATATTTTATTCCTTCTTTTCCAATATTTTTACCTCTTATTTTTATTCTTGTCTAATTTTATTGACTAACACTAACAGAACAAGGTTAATTAATGCACGAGCAATAATAATGTGTTCATGTTTCTAACATTTATGGGTTTTTTTCTAGTAAGACTAACGCATTTACTTTTTACATTGATTTTATAAGCAAGAGAATATCCCTACATATAAGTACANTAACGCATTTACTTTTTACATTGATTTTATAAGCAAGAGAATATCCCTACATATAAGTACACTAAGTATGTGCCTGTTTGTAAAATATAAATATGTACATTATTCTATATAAGTAACTATGAATTATAATTAGACAACTAAACCCAGAATAAGTAGTTACTATTCCAAAAACAGTAAGTGCTGATTGATAATATAGAAATTGATCTAGAATTTATAATGTAGAAAAAAATAGTCCAACAGCTGATTAACTCATGCAGTCACATCAAGTGACCAAAGAGAATTGGGCTTTGAGAATTTCAAGGTGGTAAATTAAACAAACTGTCCAAAAGAAGAATACTAATGGCTCAGATTTAATCTCTTATTCCTTGAGAGAAGAATTCTCTATGTGTACCCACTAACAATAATGAAGCATTAATAGAGCAGGTGTAAAACATAAAATGACAGGTCAATGTGTTATTTAACATTGACCAAGAAAGTGAAATTATACAGTAATTCACAGAGAAGCTCTAGGTTTCAAGGGCTGAAAATCTAAGTGAAAGAAGTAGACTTAAAACAAGTAAATGTAACTCTATAAAGAACCCCTACCCTTATCATTAGCTTGGCTTTAAAAGCCATACCATATCCATTTCCTGAACAAAAATTAATCCAGAACTCTTATCAACTTATTGATTCTGATTTTTTTTTTATTAACACCTCTTTTTTTCTTTCTTTGGATTCTTTTATGATGATATCTTGAGTTGAGTACTTTCAT
>NW_007729015.1:2917-7694 GCF_000696425.1 Galeopterus variegatus
CTAGTTCCATGACCAAACCCACCTCTTAGTAATCACTGAATGTACCATATTTGGGAGACCAAATTTCATGTGGTTTCATCTGCCTGATATTAACTTTCCCATCAACACACCAATCTTCTGGTTTCATAGAACTAGAGCGGTCCTTTGAAGACCATCCTCCTTTTTCTAGAAAGCAGTTGGCTGTCTTTAATCTTTGTTATTCTTCTATGGAAGAAGATGCCCTATTCTTAGTCTGACACCTATTCAATTGTTCCCTAAGCCAGCTGAGGTTTTTCCTTTCGTTTCTGCTTCCTTAGACTCAATAAGGTGGTGGTGCTCCCTGCAAAACTGATGTCTATGCATGAGTTTGCTATTTACTTAGAGTTAAGTTCTAGACTGGAAGAGGAATCTGAACTCTAGATTAGCTGATTACTCCTGCACTAGAGACATGAAAGGATATAAGTCTTTTCTTTTCCATTCAAACCAAATGCCAGATGATAGGTCTTACAAGAATTCAATCTATATTGATGTTTTAGACCTGTAAAGTGTAACAAGGATGTGAATAGGAGAAAAGTCTTCATTGGATATTCCTGCCAAGTAAGAGGAATCAATTTTCCTATTTCTGCCAAGTAAGAGGAATCAACTTTCCTATTACTGTAGACTTCTGTTATCCAGATGCCAGTAGAAATAAGAGAAATAGCAACATTATCAATAATAATCATAATGATATCATGATCGCACCTGCCAAGTAAGAGGAATCAATTTTCCTATTACTGTAGACTTCTGTTATCCAGATACCAGTAGAAATAAGAGAAATAGCAACATTATCAATAATAATCATAATGATATCATGATCGCAATGTACCTCATTTATGACCTTGGAATAGGATAGGACTAGTGTCTGCATTTTAGACTTACCACTGTGTAGCAGGCAATTATAATAAAAAATTGTTACAACTTGGCAAACATGATTACATTATAATATTGTTATAAGTTGAACTGTATCCCCCAAAAAGATATGTCGAGATCCTTACTCCTAGTTCCTGTAAATGTGACTTTATGTGGAAATAGGGTCTTTGTATATGTATTCAAGTTAAGATGAGGTTATACTCAATTTGGATGGGTCCTAATCCAATATGTGTCATATCCTTAAAAGAAAAGTAGGAGAGAGAAACATGCAGTAGGAGAATTCCACATGACTACGGAGACAGAGATTGAAGTGCTACAAGTGCAAGCCAAGAAATGCCAAGGATGTCCAGAAAACCAGCAGAAGCTAGGAAGATGCAAGAAAGGATTATCCTTTACAGGTTTCAGAAGGATCACAGCCCTGCTGACAGCTTGATTTTGAACTTCTAGCCTCCAAAACCGTGAGACAATAAATTTTTGCTGTTGTAAGCCATCCAGGTTGTGGTATTCTGCTATGGCAGCCCAAGGAAACTAATATAACCATATTGAAATTTATATTAAAATAGGCTATGCTAATTTAATTCTACATTTGTGCTTATAATGAATTCTACATATCTCTTACAAGAATATATGCATTTTTTGGTTCAGATCACCTTCTGTACATCACTGAGAAGAATAAAATCATTTAAAAGCATGTTCTAGACTAAGTTATGAGGCATTTAAGTGATCTCTGAGAAAAAATAGACTATTTGAAAACATTGCCCAAGAAGCTTCATTTGGGCAGCATGGTAGGCTGGAAAAGCTCCTTGTTTATGATCCTGAAAGCACAAGGATGGAGGGAAGCAGCAGAGGTAAGCACAAACAACATTTGATAAAACAATTCTAGGGGTTAATTGCCAGTTTTATGATTCTGGGTATCTTGAAACAAGGCCTGGTAATCTAGAAGATGTAGAAATTAAAAACCATTTTGTCACCACCAAAGAATGTGCTAGGACCGAGTAGTGCTTATTCAAAATGTGGCATTAAATCTAATGGAACATAAACCTGCCAGATTTCCATAAAGAGCTAAAAGCTAATAACATTATCTCTTTTTATTTGGAAGGAGAAATGGCTGGGAAGCAGGGGTGGGGGTGTCGGCTTTAGAATCTCAAAGCTTTTTATTGCTTATACCTGATTCCCATTTTATTTGCATTTTAGAACTTATTATTCCAAATTAATTGCACCCTTTGGCACCACAGTAACAACTGCCACTAAAGCTATCACTGAAAGTATTTATGAACATAAAGGATTAGGGGCACCAAGAATCAAACAGGAAAGGCACAATAGAGAAAAAGCAAAAATACCCTCTTGCCTGGTCATGGATTTTGCTAATAAAAAAGTGACATTTGCAAAAGATTAACAGAGTCCTGCAAGGTTCCAGGCAACTTAAAATTCGAATATTTATGAGTGCTTATAAGCGTGTATCTCTAATATATGAGAGAAAATTGAAATTAAACTGTATCTTTCCAAATAGTCCACATTTTTCAGCAACTGGAGATAAGGAGATAATGTGACTCCTTAATAACCATTGTTCAAGATTTTCTTCTGTTTTTTTCTTGTATATTTATAAATTTCTATAACCTCTAAAGTCATTATCCATAGCTTATTACAGTTTTTAAGCTTCTTCAATATTATTTTTACATTTTTATTACAGTTTTTAAGCTTCTTTCATATTTTTCACCAAAAATATCCAACAAATTTTTTTGTGAGTCTACTACATGCCAAGCTTTTTTCCTAAGCTATGGTGATATTTTAAGGTATTTCTCTTATTTGGGTATTATTTACTATTAAGCTTAAATCATAGGGTATGTGTGTGGAGAAAGAGAGAGAGGAGGAGGAGGGAGAGAGAGATTTCTAAGAACAGGCCCAGTGACTTTAATAGAAAAGAGGATTGTTTCTGTGACGTTGGTATTTTAGGAAGCACAGAGTGAGAAGTTGAAAAAATAAATGCTGTATTACATTGAAGAAATTAAAAGGGCAGTTATAAAGTGAGAGAACAGGAAATACTAAAATTGGACTGGTTTTTCCTGGCTTTTTGCGATGACCACAACCACTCAGCATCGGTCCTCCTGGAATGTGAGGTTTGGATACAATGAATTCTAAAATCATTTCCAATAAAAGCTTTCCATGCATTAAACATCATTCCAGGCTTCAGTACCCAAAGACTTCATTGGTTTTTATGTTAAAATGTATTGTTCTCCTTTAAATAAAAATGGTAAATGGTAAGTTTTCTTTTCTATGCATCTTCAGAAAATATATATTTTCTCTGCACAGAACAGAAGGAGAGGCAGTCTAAAATATTTCAGTTCTCAATGGAATACCAAGATAGAGGGACCAGGGGAGTAGCAAATTTGTAACTTATTCAAGAAAAGTTTGTTTAATTTTTGGAGAAACTCAAGTTATCTTCAAAGTTCACACAATCATAAAAAGGCAGGATCCCTAGCAGTGAAGAAATCACGGTTTAAGTCACACCACTGCCGTTTATTAGGTGAGTCACCCTAGGAAAATTACTAAACCTCTTTAACCCTCAATCCCCTTATGTTTTCAACAGAGATAATGATAATGCCAATCCCATAGAGTTGTGAGAAAATGCATAGAAAGTGCTTAGGTCAGTGCCTGCAACATGGAAGACGCTCATCTGTAGAAGCTATTTATCACCCTCTTTCTTGACAACAGGGAAGTGACTCTGAAAAACATCTCTAGCTCCCAATCGAGCTCTACTTACTCATGCTAGGAATAAGAACATGGATTAAACATGCAGGATAAAAGTTAAGAGGTCTCTTAATTCCAACAGGTAGAGTACAATGGAAAGAGCTAATGACAGCACATTTTCAGGATTCATTCTTCTGGGCTTCTCCAACAGGCCTCAGCTGGAAACAGCTCTCTTTACGGTCATACTGATCATCTACTTTCTGAGCTTTCTAGGCAATGGCACCATTATACTTTTGTCGATTGTGGATTCTCGCCTCCACACTCCTATGTATTTCTTCCCCTGGGCTTCTCCAACAGGCCTCAGCTGGAAACAGCTCTCTTTACGGTCATACTGATCATCTACTTTCTGAGCTTTCTAGGCAGTGGCACCATTATACTTTTGTCGATTGTGGATTCTCGCCTCCACACTCCTATGTATTTCTTCCTTTCCAATCTCTCTTTTATGGATCTTTGTTTGACTACTTGTACAGTCCCTCAGACACTGGTCAACTTCAAGGGGAAGGACAAGACCATCACCTATGGTGGTTGTGTGACCCAGCTCTTCATTGCCTTGGGACTCGGGGGAGTGGAGTGTGTCCTTTTGTCTGTCATGGCCTATGACCGCTATGCAGCCGTCTGCCGCCCACTCCACTACATGGTGATCATGCATCCCCGACTTTGTTTGCAGCTGGTTGTAAGTGCTTGGCTTACAGGGTTTAGCAATTCTGTGCTACAGACAGCATTGACCATGACTCTTCCCCTTTGTGGCAAAAACCAAGTGGACCATTTCTTCTGTGAAGTTCCAGTGATGCTGAAACTGGCCTGCACCAACACCTCCATCAACGAGGCTGAACTCTTTGCCGTCAGTGTCTTCTTCTTGGTGGTGCCCCTCTCACTCATCTTAGTGTCCTATGGTCACATTACTCGTGCAGTCCTGAAGATAAATTCGGCCCAGGGGAGGCGGAAAGCTTTTGGAACCTGCGGTTCTCACCTGCTGGTAGTGATCATTTTCTTTGGTACACTCATCTCCATGTATCTCCAGCCTCCCTCCAGTTATTCGCAGGACGTGAACAAAAGCATCGCACTCTTCTATACTCTGGTGACTCCCCTGCTGAATCCCTTGATTTACACTCTGAGGAACAAGGAAGTCAAAGGGGCACTA
>NW_007729015.1:8552-13469 GCF_000696425.1 Galeopterus variegatus
AGGGCTTGCAGGTCCAAACATTTGTGCACTGGAAAATTTCTGAGCAGCTAAAAACCAGTTTTAACTTAATTCAACAAATCCTCATAAAGCACCTACTATGTACCAAGCACAGTTCCAGGTACTTGATACACACACACACACGAACACACACACACATCAGTGATCAAATCAGAGAGAGAACCCTGTCCTCATGGGGATAAAACTTCTTATAGGGAGAATGTAAGTTAAGTAAGATAAGCTATAAATAAATTGTGGTATATCGTTAATTGGAATGCTATATAATAATGAGAATAAACAAATTGTAAGTATATACAACAATATGGATGATTCTCACAAACACAATATTGAGATAAAGTAGCCAGATACAAAAGAGTTTATATGGGTACCATATAATTCCATTTATACAAAATGCAAAATCAGGCGAAACTCATCTGTAGTTTTAAAAGTCAGAATAGTGGCTCCTCTAGGGAGTAGCGATTGGAAAGAGAAATGGGGAGGGGGATTCTGGGTTTCTGGTCATTCTTGATCTGGATGCTGGATCTGTAAGGAATATGAAATTTGTAAAAAAAAAGTTATTGAACTTTATACTTAAGGTACCTTCAATTCCTCTATGTACAAGTGTATATATATATATATATTTTTTACAGTTGAAAATACTAGGGTACCTGTGTTTATTTCATTTAATAGCATAATTAGAATAGCATACTTCTGATTGTGCTATAACATGGACAGCAAGTCCCACTTAATATCATCTGCCATTGGAATATCCTAAGAATACAACAGTTATAGACATTCTGGTTCAAAAGAGGAGTAGATGAAAGGAAAAAATATCACTGGTCCTAAGGAATTTCATACACTTTTTTTGTTTGTTTGTTTGTTTGTTTGGTGACTGGCTGGTAACAGGGATCTAAACTCTGGACCTTGGTGTTATCAACACCATGCTGTAACCAGCTGAGCTAACTGGCCAGTCCACTAAGAAATTATGTTTTGTTTTGTCTATTTCTATTTTACCTTGTTTATTGGAGTTTTTTACTTTAGCTCTTTACAGTAGATTGAGTGTTGTTCTAGAAATTACAATATAATTTCTTAACTTTTCACATTGTTCAAAGGTAATATTAAATTAATCCATGTAAAATGTAGAAACTACAGAACAATATAGGTCCATTTTCCCATGCACTTCAACATAATTTTTTTTGGCCGTAAAGCAAGTCTCATTACACATAAAAAGAATAAGATCATAGAAAATATGTTCTCTGACCACAATAACAGAAGGTAATTTTGGAAATTCCCAAATATGTGAAAATTAAACACTCTCTTAAATATGTAATGGGTAAATAGAAAAATCACAGGAAAATTAGAGTATTTTGAGATAAAAATCAAAGTTCAACATATGAAAATTAATAGGATGCAGGGCTCATGCAGTGAGGAAAATATCTACTTACAAACACCTATATTAAAAATAAGAAAAATCTCAAATCAGTAATGTAAGCTTCTACCATAAGGAAATAGAAAAATAAGAGCAAAATAAGTAGGAAATCACAAAAATTACAACAGAAATAGATGAAATAGGGAACTAAAAAACAATAGAGAAAGTCAACAAGATCAAAATTTGATTCTTTAAGAAGATCAACAAAATTTGCAAACTTTTATTTACACTAAACAAAAAAAAAGAGAGAAGACAGAAATTACTAAGATCAGAAATAAAACAAGGGCATTATTACATTATCATTATGGGTTTTTGTGGAGGTAAGCTTTAGTTTCCTTGTCTTTCTTATATGCATTTTGTTCTACCAGTGGGTTTTGTTCTTTCTTGTGTATTACTGTTAATGATTATTGTTTNATAGAGAAAGTCAACAAGATCAAAATTTGATTCTTTAAGAAGATCAACAAAATTTGCAAACTTTTATTTACACTAAACAAAAAAAAAGAGAGAAGACAGAAATTACTAAGATCAGAAATAAAACAAGGGCATTATTACATTATCATTATGGGTTTTTGTGGAGGTAAGCTTTAGTTTCCTTGTCTTTCTTATATGCATTTTGTTCTACCAGTGGGTTTTGTTCTTTCTTGTGTATTACTGTTAATGATTATTGTTTTCAGATTCCAGATGCAGGACCTCCTTGAGGATTTCTTGCAGGCTGGTCGCGTGTTGATGAACTCCCACAGTTTTTGTTTGTCTGGAAAATACACCAATTTTCCCTTGTTTCTGAAAGGTAGCTTTGCTAAGTACAGTATTCTTGGCTGCTAGTTTATTTCTTTCAGTATTTTGAATATATCATCCCATTTTTCTTCTGGCCTGTAGAGTTTCTATTGAGAAGTCTGCTGTTAGTCTCATAGGGGCTCCCTTGTAGGTGACTTGATGCTTTTCTCTTGCTTCTTTTAAGATTCTCTCTTTGTCTTTGAGCTTTGCCAGTTTGACTTTAATGTGTTCTGGAGAGGATCTTTTGGGGTTGAATCTGTTTGGTGATCTTTGAGTCTCCTGGATCTGAAGGTCCATGTCTCTTCCTATACCTGGGAAGTTTTCCATTATTATTTCATTGAACAGGTTTTCCATGCCTTTTCCTTTCTCCTCCCTTCTGGAACATTATGAGTTGAAGGGTGTGTTTAAGGTTGTCTGCTAGCTCTCTTAGATTTTCTTCAGTTTTTTAAATTATTTTTTCTTATTTTTTGTCTGCCTCGGTTATTTTGAAAAGACTATCTTCAAGATCAGAAATTCTTCCTTCTGCTTTCTCTAGCTTGCTGCTTAAGCTCTTGGTTTTGTTTTTTATTCTGTTGAGTTAACCTTTCAGTTCCATGAGTTCTGCTACATTCTTTTATAAGGTAGTAATCTCTTTGTAAATTTTCTCCTTCGGCTGCTTAAGCTCTTGGTTTTGTTTTTTATTCTGTTGAGTTAACCTTTCAGTTCCATGAGTTATGCTACATTCTTTTATAAGGTAGTAATCTCTTTGTAAATTTTCTCCTTCATATCCTGGAATTTTTTCTCATTTCATTATGTTGTCTAACTGAGTCTTATTGTATCTCAGCGAGTTTCATTAAGATTGTGGCTCAGAATTCCTTTTCAGTCATTTCAAGGGTTTCCTGCTCTATAGGGTCTGGTATTTGAGAATTAGTGTATTCTTTTGGTGGTATATTTTCTTGGGTTTTTATATTTCTAGTATCTCTACACTGAAGTCTGGTCATTTTGTACAGCAGTTGCTTCTTCTATTACTCTGGAATTACTCTTTGAGGGAGAGATGTCCTCTTGTTTCTCTGGTCTCTGCTGGTGACTCTTCTTGTGTCAATGCAGTCGAGTGTCTGGCACGCTGCCTACATGGTGGCTGTGGCTACTACTGTGGTGTCAAGCCATTTTTGCAGCAGTCCATAGTTGTGGTGGTGGCTATGGTGGGCCACACACATGGAAGTGGTGTTTTCAACTTGTTCCTTGCCTGATTCTGGGTGGGGAATGGTGCCCTTGGCTCCTACCTAGGACTCCAGGCATGCTTTGTTTCTTTCCTGCTTCCATGCAGAGAGAGCTGGCCTCAGTTCCTGCCTAGGACCCCAGGTGTACTCTGTTTCTTGCTTCTATGTACAAGTACATAGAATCAATATCACTTACATTTAAAAGTTTTAAATAAGTGAGAAATGAACAGAATACTGTAATACTAAATAATTACATTAAGTTTTTTTCACATAAAATTTGAGTTTACATTTTAAGTGACCTAAGTTACTTCTTTCTATTGAACTAAATTGCCAGATACTAAGATGTTTTTGAGATTAGTAATATAAGGGTATTTCAAAAAGTTCATGGAAAAATAGAATTGAAAGATAATACAAATCTTTTCATGAGGTTTTTGAAGTACTCTTGTATTTATCTGGATTAGAAGAAACCTTACCTAACTTTCATTTAAAGATATCAATCAAAAATGACTTCTACAATGAGTCTCTGGTCTCTTTATTCCACGTAGATACTTCATGACCAGTTCTCGAGGAAAAAATAGAATGGTAATCTTCATATGAAAATTGTACTACTGAGTATTTTGATTGCCATGAATTAACTATAATATGACTAAAAAGAATGTTTAGCATGTGGATGCTTACGTGCATGTCTGTGTGTATATTAATGTATGTAGTCAACAAAAAATCAAAACTGTAGTCAGAAACTAAAAATATTTTTATTGGCCAGAAATTTCAAGATAGTTAAATATTGGATGGTGTCTATGTAAAATAACAGGTATTGAAAGGGATTCATAAAAGAAACTAAAAAACAAAATCAAATTACTATTTGGAAGACTCAGTGTATAGTTTGTTTAAATTTTTTCTTCTTGATTATTTTCTATTTTGACAAATGGCAAGGTGAAAATTTGTTCATGTATTATTCTGCAGAGGAAATGACAGAGGAGCAAAGATTTATTCACATAAATGGAAATTGATTAGTGAATTGTTGAGTTCCCTAAGATCTTGCTTCTGCTTGTAGTGAATAATTTTGAGTGATTTCTGATTATTTTATGAGGGCAATACAGAAGATATGATTATGTTAACAATGATTCCTTGGATTTTTCTTTGTAATCCATGACAGATAGCTTCACGAATAACCATATCATTTTTATGACACAAACGTTTTATACTATATATCCACCTATGTATTTATTTTTCCTTTCCAGAAAATAAACATTGTTGCCATTTCACTAACTCACTTTATTGTCCCATTCAAGGCAATCTTTTGTGACTTCTGCTTCTAGACAGGAAGTGCTGGATCACAGGAGGCCAATATTCCCACTACAATTACTTGAAAAAAGTCAGAAAACTTTTTAGCAATCATATTTTTAACAACACTGCAGAGCTTTGGAAGTGACAAGGTTGATGTGGATGAGAATTATATACAGAAAAGGACCATTCTGAACTGAGCTGATGAACAAAAGCTTTATATTTTCCCAGGGA
>NW_007729015.1:13996-78740 GCF_000696425.1 Galeopterus variegatus
AGAGAGAGAGAGAGAGAGAGAGAGAGAGAGAGAGAAAGAGAGAGAAAGAAAGAAAGAAAGAGAAAGAAAGAAAGAGAGAGAGAAAGAGAGAAAGAGAGAAAGAAAGAAAGAAAGAAAGAAGAAACAGTCATGTAAGGCTGGAGTGAGATATTGAAAACTTAAGAGGTCTCAAACACATAGATGTTTCCAGTGGATGTTTCCATTTACAATGGATTGTATAGGAAGCTAGAGAGCTAGACCAAAAACTTCAAAAAGATAGAAGAAAACCTCCTGCAGTGTTCTTGTGTCTAGTAGACAAAGACTTACCAGGGAAAAGGGTCCTGTCTCTATCAAACCTTTTTTCTCATTAAGACATTAGCCAAACTTTGAAGCTGCATGGAGCAGAAGACTAAATAGCTAAGCTAAACATTGTTGAAAGGTAAAACTTAATTTCCCAGAATCTTTCAGGACTGAGGAAATAAGACATTCCCGACTTTCTGTAAAAATCCCAGGAGCCCAAAGAATAGGAGAGAACAAGAGGTAGAATGAATCTAAGTCTGCAACCCACCCTGACCCAACTCAGTCCTAACCAAGGAAAGGGAGGACTCTCCATTGTGGAAGATAACATTATCTGGAGCCTCTATCATTATTTTATATACCATGTCAGGCATATGATTAAAATTACAAGACACTGATAATTGATGGAGGTGGGGGGGAATTATTTTATATACCATGTCAGGCATATGATTAAAATTACAAGACACTGATAATTGATGGAGTGGGGGGCGGGGTGACAAACGAGAGAAGGGACAGATGATTTAGATAATGGAGTCAGCAGCCTCGGACTTCAAAATAATTATGATTAAGCCATTCAAGAAAAACAGAGGACAGAGCGGGAAACATTGATGAAAACTGAATTTCACAGAGAACTGGAATCTATACAAAAGAATTGAATGAACGTTCTAGAAATAAAAATAATACAACTTCTATCACCACAAACTCTCCAGCTGTGATCACATAATGAACATATGACTTCTAGGTGTGCCTTGGGAACATTCTTCTCATGATTAGGCACACAAGCATTGAGGGCATTCCCAACAGGCAAGAAAACTGACCAGTTAACATTAGTGACATATGCTTTTCACCTGCATAACAGTGAGCAGAATTTAAAAGTTTCCTCCAACTTTGAAAGTTAGCAATTTTGTGATGGGATTGGGGAGAAACAGAAAAATTGCTTTCCTGTGACCTTCAGCATAAGAAAAGGGGGGAACTTACAAAACAATTAAAAGTTTTCTTGATAATCAAAAACCAATAAAAAAAATTCTGCACTTCTTAATGTGAACTTAATCTGACCATGGGAGGCTTTTATAGAAAAACCAGCACTGAAAACCAAGAACTTCATCCATAAACAAAGGCCAGCACCTGATTTAGAAAGTCTCATGGTTAAAATAGGGTTTTTATTCTAAAGGGCCTTGGGTTGGAGGCATGGTACCAGCATCAGGCTGCGTGACCATGCAGTCAGTTATTCTTTCATTGCCATGGTTTACTGGTCTGTAAACAGCAGATGATATCACTTAAAAACAAACAAAAAAGAGATATCATTCATTTATTTCATCTTACTTAATCTTCCTTTCATAAGGCCAGGTTTTTGCTACTATTTAATGCAAAAATCTCTTAGTACAAAACTTCTGCACAGTTACTAAATGAGAGTCTTCTGGCATTGCCCTACCTGGAAACACAGCTTCCTCTTTGTGATCCAAATTTCAACTCATGGCCTGAAAGAATGGCACTTCTAAATTTTTCAGCCAATGTGTAACTGTAATGCCAGCAAAAGGAGTATAATTTGTTCCATGGAACTTTCTAGTGGTGAAAGATTCTATTAATAGCAGATATCTCCACCACCTCTGAGTAAGCTGTGTTTTCTTTTCAATGTGGTTTGCAGGAATAAACTACGGTACTATTCTCTTTCCAAAGAGAATATTGCAAGAATTTTTAGCCAACAGTTTCCAAATACCTGGAATGGGGCCCTTAAAATACTTGGCAAGTAGTATTTGTAGCCTGCTAACACAGAATCAGGAGTGGGCTTCTGACAAAGGCTTTGACAACTGACAGTGACATCCCATTGATTGTGAGTATCCCAAATAACCAAACTATTAGGAACCTAATCTAGGATGCAGCCTTAAGACTAAAGCCACAGGTATAATAGCTGAACTGCTTCACTCCCAAAGAGGTTCATACTGTCCCCAGAAATGGTTATCTAATCAGAGCTTGCAGTTTTCTAACACTTAGTAGATTTCACTCAGTTCAGAATGGGTAAAGTAAATCCACCCAACAATGCGAGTCAATAGAATTTTTATTTTTATTTTTTTTGAAAAAAGGAGCAAGTCACCCAAAAGCAGGCAAGAAGCAGAGCATGCCCAGGGTACTAGGCAGGAACTGAGGGCAGCCCCCTCTGCCTGGCAGCAGGCAAGAAGCACAGCACACCTGGGTTCCTAGTCAGGATCCAATGGCAGCCCCCTCTGTGGGAAGCTGGCAAGAAACAGAGCATACCCAGGGTCCTAGGCATGAGCCAAGACTCCATCCTCCACCCACAAGCAGACAAGGAGCACTCCAAAAACATGACTTCTGCACAGGTGGCCCACCATAGCCACCACAACAGCATGGCTGCTGCAAAAGCAACTCAAAGCCACAACAGTAGCCACGGCCACTGTGCAGGCAGCCCACCAAACACTTGACTTCATTGACACAGAGAGTCACCAGCAGAGACCAGAAAAAGAAGAGGACATCGCTGTCCTCAAAACCCACTCCAGAGTGACAGAAACAACTACTCTACCAGATGACCAGACATCAAAGTAGAGATACTAGAAATATGAAAACCCAAGAAAATATGACATCACCAAAAGAATACACTAATTCTCAAATACCAGACCCTATAGAGTAGGAAACCCTTGAAATGACCAAAAAGGAATTCCAAGCAATAATCTAAAGCAAATTCACTGTGATATGAGAAGACTCAGTTAGACAACATAATGAAATTAGAAAAAAATCCAGGATACGAAGGAGAAAATTTACAGATTAAAACCTTATAAAAGAATGTAGCAGAACTCATGGAACTGAAAGATTAACTCAACAGAATAAAAAACAAAACCAAGAGCTTAAGCAGCAAGCTAGAGAAAGCAGAAGGAAGAATTTCTGATCTTGAAGATAGTCTTTTCAAAATAACTGAGGCAGACAAAAAATAAGAAAAAATAATTTTAAAAACTGAAGAAAATCTAAGCGAACTAGCAGACAACCTTAAACACACCCTTCAACTCATAATGTTCCAGAAGGGAGGAGAAAGGAAAAGGCATGGAAAACCTGTTCAATGAAATAATAATGGAAAACTTCCCAGGTATAGGAAGAGACATGGACCTTCAGATCCAGGAGACTCAAAGATCCACAAACAGATTCAACCCCAAAAGATCTTCTCCAAGACACATTACAGTCAAACTGGCATAGCTCAAAGACAAAGAGAGAATCTTAAAAGAAGCAAGAGAAAAAGCATCAAGTCACCTACAAGGGAACCCCTATGAGACTAACAGCAGACTTCTCAATAGAAACTCTACAGGCTAGAATAAAATAGAATGATATATACAAAATACTAAAAGAAATAAACTGCCAGCCAAGAGTATTATACCCAGCAAGTCTACCCTTAAGAAACAAGGGAGAAATAGTGCATTCTCCAGACAAACAAAAACTGTGCCCACCACATGACCATCCCTGCAAGAAATCCTCAAGGGAGTCCTGCATCTGGAATCTGAAAAATGATAATCACTAACAGTAATAAACAAGAAAGAACAAAATCCACTGGCAGAACAACAATGCATACAAGAAAGAGAAAGAAACTAAAACTTACCCCCACGAAAAACCACAATGACAATGAAGCAACATAATGACAATGAAAAAAAGGAAACAAACTCTCGTTCTGTTTGGAAGATGATAGGAAAACAATTCATTTTTCTAAAACTAGTAAGTAAAAGGAAAGAGTCAAGCATTTTTACTATCTTTCCTATATGAACTGTTCCTTAGGGTGACCATAAATAGCTGAGGAGGAACATTTCTGTCTACTGAAGTATCCCAGCTAGTAAATAAAGAGGGAATAATTAGAATATGGTACTTTGCAAACCTCTGTTAAAATAATGGATCTAGCAAATGATCATCAATGACTGCTAAAGTCACAGAGAGACGATCAGACATAATGGGCTTCCACAGTAAGAACATACACCTCTGAAGTCAAGTCTAACCTGAGTGAGACCAAGCCTCAGGATCTAGCAACCAATCATCAGGAAATTTAGGGGACTGTGGAACATGTTAAATGATACTACTGGGATGGAGCTAGGAAATCCAGACCTTGGGAAACTCTATGAGGTAAAGGGGAACTATTAGATGAAGGGAGGACCTATAGATTAAAAGAAACTTAAGAGACAGCTGATATAGCAACCAATGCAACAAGCAGAACCTGTTTGGATCCTGATGTAAACAAATCAGTTGTAGGGAAGAAAGAGCGATGGGGAGAGAATTGGAGAAATTTAAACATGTTTAATGTTTGATTACATTAAGGAATTATTATTAATTTTTAAAATGTGAAAAAAATGTTTTAGGTATTTGGCATCTTACTAGCTATAGTTATATTCAAACTCTCTGTTTTTTCTTAATTCAGTCTCGGTAGGCTGCATGTTTCTAGGAATTTATTCATTCCATCTAAGTGATCTAATTTGTTGACCAACAATTATTCATAGTATTCTCTTATAACCCTTTTGATTTCTGTAAATTTGGTTAGAATGACCCCACTTTCATTTCTGATGTTAGTTATTTGAGTCTTCTTTCTTTTTTCTTTGTCCATTTAGGTAAAGGTTTATCAATTTTGTGGATCCCATCAAAGTACCAACTTTTGGTTTTCATTGATTTTCTCTATTTTTTTTTATATTTTCTATTTCTTTTATCTATGCTCTGAATTTTATTATGTGCTTCCTTTGCTATGTCTGGGCTAGTTTGCTCTTCATTTTCTAGTTTCTTCGGGTGCAAAGGTGATTGTTGATTGGAGATCTTTTGTTTTTTATTAATGTACACATTTACATTAAATAAATTTCCCTTTTAACAAAAAAATAAATAAAATAAAATGGCAGGGAATGCACAGAGACCTTTAAAAAAAAGTTTTCTAAGCACCTTTTATTGATCAGACTGCTCTTTTGCCAATAAATACTTTTGGAGCTTTTATTAAAAATCAGTTGGCTGTGGGGAAGAAAAAAAGGAGCACAGTGTCCAGCCTCTAAGGCAATCTCAGAGACCCACCCCCTGATCCCTTTGATTTAAGAGTCATTCATCATCTCCTTTCAGCATTTAAACATATCCCACCTTTTCAGCAAACCACATTCCCAAGACATTTCCATACATGGTGATTCCCAGAATCTGCCAGATCAGGTTCTAAAACATGCTATAATGCTCTACTAAAAAGGAGAAAGAAAGCCCTCAGTTGTGCGATACACAAGCATCAGATAGAAGTTACCTGCAAAAGAAAGGGTAAACAAGGGTCTGTAATCTGTTCCTCCCTCCTCAGTGAGCATGGCCAGAGCAGAACTTTGGCAAACAGTAGCTGCTGAAATTTACTGACTAGAAGATAAATGAGGGTCTTACAGGGGTTGCTATATACTGATTACAGATCTAGGAATATTTTTAGCAGGATGGATATGGTCTGTTTAGAGTATTCTTTATAAATAAACCTATAAAATACAGACTGCAGTTGTGCCAAAGAATAAAAGTCCGTCCTAAAGCCAGAAAAGGGCTACATGGGTATGGACATATAAACCTTTTCGGTTCTGACTTTGTGCCATACAAGTTAGCACCCCACGCTTCAAATAAAAATGCATGTCATTGTAGGAAGGAAAACACAGGAAGGAAGCTGTGTCTGACTGCGGGCCTCATAGACATTGCACGTGCTGTTGCAGCTGTTTTGTAGCCTTTGATAATGGTTAGAAAATCTTGTGCTGGTTAAAAATTATGTTTCGTGTGGATATGACTAACTTTTGGGTCTCTGCAGTCACTCATCATCTGAGCCACTGGTGTGCACTCAGTGCTCCTCAGAAAGCTAAAGGACTGAAAGAATCCATGAATTGTTCTGGGGCATAATTATAGTGCTGAACTCCAAACACTAACATCAGATGAGATAGAATAATTTAACCAACCCCTGGGTATAATCACTCCAGCCATTTCACAGTTGATGAGAATTCAAAAGGAAACAAGTCCTGACACTTTTGGTGGCAATTCATACAACCCTGTAGACTGTTATAGACAAGTCCAGAAGAGCATGGGGTGGCAGAGTTCCTAAATCCCATTTGAAAAATGTCACAGAACAATACTGAACTTATTGGGTTTGTTTTGTTTTGTCCTGTTTTTATTGCAGCATGGGGCTCAGAAATCTCTATAATCTGTAACTTATTCCCAAATGAAATAAACGTCCAAATGCCATTAAATGTTTACTTAAAATAAATGTGTTTAGTAACTCTACTTTTCTGTGTCCTTAAGAGCAGAGTAGTTGCTCAGCAAGAACAATAGGCTCCGAGATTTTATAAGACTTTGAAGTTTTCTGTACCAAAAGAAGTTAATTTGAAGAATTTTTTTAGTGACTATTTGGGTATAACTATCAGGGTCTTGATAAAAAATAATAGTAAAAAATTTAGCACTACTGGGATAAACAACATTCCAAAACTGTTTGTATACTGATACACAACCAGTATCATTATTATGTCAGAATATACAGTTTCCCAAGAGTTGATTTCATATGTAAATATTATAATGCTAGTAGAAATATAGATAGAATCTTGACCGTACTGAACTTGAGTTTTATGTTTTGTTTGCTTTTCATTTTTGTTTTTTGCTTTTTTTTTTTTTTTAATTGTAGTGTGGGAGCCAGAGATCTCCTCTATACTCTATAATTTATTCCCAAGTGATAGAAACAACTAAATGCCATTCAAATGTTTACTTAAAGGAAATAAATCTGTATAGTGGCCATGCTTCTGTGTGTCCTTAAGAACAGAATAGTTGCTCTTAATTTGCCCTAGCTGTCATTTTTACCTTGCCAAATGCTATCAAGGTTGAAAGATCACTTGTCTTTAGCATGACCAGCTGAGGGGGCTCAAGGCCTAGGAGTATGTAGGTTAGCTTGTCAGGGTAGGGAAATCAATGATAATTATTACGAATATGTCTCTGCTCAGAGACACAAATGTATTTGTCTGCACTGTTCTACATATCAGTAAAACATACCAAAAATTATAAACATTTCTCTGATGATGGCATTGTCAAAACTCTAAGAAAAATACACTGTTCATGACATTAAATATATACAAAAACCAGGATCAATATCTTAAAACAAATTTATTTTAGCATGACCAGCTGAGGGGGCTCAAGGCCTAGGAGTATGTAGGTTAGCTTGTCAGGGTAAGGAAATCAATGATAATTATTACGAATATGTCTCCGCTCAGAGACACAAATGTATTTGTCTGCACTGTTCTACATATCAGTAAAACATACCAAAAATTATAAACATTTCCCTGATGATGGCATTGTCAAAACTCTAAGAAAAATACACTGTTCATGACATTAAATATATACAAAAACCAGGATCAATATCTTAAAACAAATTTACACTGCACACTGAGTTTGAACAGGGGTCTAAGGGCTAGTGTATAAGGCTCAATTTATGTGAGATGTTTACATTTATTAGTCATAATTAAGAATCTTATGGCAGTTATTTCATAGTGAGATGACTATTTACCCTACAAATTGCAAAGCTTAAGCATATAGAGACTTTTTTAAAAATTAATATGTACTTTAATTATTCTTTAAATTTCCTCCTGGTGAATCTAAGTAAACTTATACACATCATGGGGCTTCCTGGGAATAAGGGGATATTTCCTGTATTTTTCTAATATGTTACTGAATTCAAATTATATGGGGCCCTTGCCAGATGTGAGATGTAGACACCCTTACCAATTGATGCCTAAATCAAAGAATTTGTAAAATGATATGAAGAGAGTAATCTAAACATATTTTATCCTTTGAAACGTTTGCTGCATTACTGTAGGTGAAATATGTAGATTAGAAATAGGACTTGGGTCATGTACTGGTCAGATATGATAATGTCCTCAAAAGTCATCTTTAAAAAGGAAGGTGACTCACAAACTTGTGACCAATTCCTCACACCTCACACTGGTGCTTCTCTTGCTATGTACAAAATTATACAAAAGAGCCAATGTCTGCTACCATCATCCAGTGATTCCTGTGTACAGCCTTCTCTGAAATAAATGCTACAAAACTTGCTGCCACACTGGCGAGGTCATGGTTGGGCCTAATTTCTGAATGGTTTTATCAGGATTGACATCAGCAAGTTTTTCTTTGAGTTTAAAATTTGTTTTTTCCACAGTAGCCCCACCTGTTTCCTACAGCAATGACAGCAATGATCAAAATGCAAAAATAACTCATAACTCTCTAGCAAATTCTAGAAAATACTAAATGTTAATATTCTTTAGTATGTTTCAGTAGTTTCATATTATTATAGCTGCACCTTTATGGTTTGAACTTAAATATCTTTTTGTAGTACAGATGAAATAATGTCCCCTAATCAGGGTAAAAATAAGAAAAACCTGTGAAGCATTTTAAAAATCATAATAATGCAGATGCTCCAGGAATACTGAATCAGCATCTCTGGAGGTTGGATTGAATTCATGACCTTAGATTTTGATTACTCACTTTCCTGAGAGAATAAAATAAGGAAATTTCCTTGAGAGTTACAGGTGAAGTTTGGGATGACACATGGAGAACACATACATCTTGAGGGCTCTGGCAATAAAAATCCTTCCATCGACAGTATTCCTGTCCCAGTCATCTGGAGCCATGATCTTTCCAAAGCACTTTCTTAATTGCTTCTTTCACATCCTTGTTCCGCAGTGTATATATAAGGGGGTTGATCATGGGTGTAATGATGGTGTAGAAGAGAGATACGAATTTGCCCTGATCCTGGGAGTAGTTACTGCTGGGCTGGAGATAAACATAGATGGCAGTGCCATAGAACAGGGAGACCACTGTGAGGTGGGATCCACATGTCTCAAATGCTTTTCTCTGCCCTGCCGCCGACTTCATTCTTAAGACTGCCCTGACAATCCGACTGTAGGAGAACATGATTAATGTGACAGGGATAAGAAGAATGAGGACACCAACAAAGAAGAGCTCAGATTCATTCCTAGTGGTGTCAACACAGGCAAGCTTGAGCAATGGAGGGACCTCACAAAGAAAGTGGTCTAATTTATTTCTTCCACAAAGCGGTAAAAGGAAAATGAGCACTGTCTGCAATAAGGAGTGGGCAAAACCAATGAGCCATGAAGCAGAAGCCATCAGGGCACAGAGACGGGGGTGCATGATTACTGTGTAGTGGAGGGGCCTGCAAACAGCTGCATAGAGGTCAAATGCCATAACTCCTAGGAGAACACATTCTGTAGATCCCAAGCCTAGAGAGATGTACAGCTGAACTACACAACCACCGTAAGAGATGGATTTGTCTGCTCCCCCGAGATTAACCAGGAGCTGTGGAACAATGCTGGTAGTGTAACACAGGTCCAGAAAGCTTAGGATGGAGAGGAAAAAGTACATAGGGGTGTGAAGATGTGGATTCAGGCGAGACAATACAATGATGGTTGTGTTCCCCAGCAATGTGAAAACATAGAAGATCAAAAGAACCACAAAGAGGATTAGCTCCAGTTGAGGCTTGTCAGAGAAACCCAGTAGGATAAATCCAGTGAAAGAACTGTCATTTTTCTGGTCCATCCTTTGTTAGCACATATTTCCTATCAAGAACAAGCATTTAGTAAATTGTAAAACCTATCTTCAAAAAAAAGGTGAACTCTATCATTTGTACAAGACGTGGCCACAGAATTTCATATTCAACTATTTTAATCGATGATGTACTCACAGAGACCAACATATCTTGTACCAATTTTGTTCACATTGTTATAAAAAGTAATATCATCGATATTTAATGTAAGAAAAATCAAATAATGAACCTTGTGCCTGCATCAGTCATGGATATAAAAGGTCTGTTTCAGATTGACTTTAATATGATTTAAAGTGCTGCAAGAATATACGTACATTTTAGAAAAAAATGAGGTTGAGGGAAAAACAGGGAGACAGATCAGAAAATGAGAGGCAGAGACAAAGGAAGAGAGGTTATTTGAAACTACATATATATGTATATATAATAACTCTACACAATTGACTTTTTACATATTTCACATGCAATAGAATATAATAAAACATTCTCTACAATGCATTTAGATATAGTCATTTATGACCTACAATGTATTTATACAAAGGATTAAGCTGCATTCACAATATCACTAATAGTGCTGCATATACATATTTTGACAGAATTGCCTCTCTATTCTACGTAATATATTTGTAAAAGCTATTCTGGTTTTTCTGTATGGTAATAAAATGCTGAAACAGACAGAGCCTAAAATTCATTGAATTCACCATTCAATTGCAGTGCTTAACTCTTGCCCCCAAGATGCCAAAATTATCATACCAATTTAACAAGAACCCTGAAAATTCATTGGCTATGCACAGTCAGCTGGAATCAGAACTCTAAAATTCAGTGGCTGACACTTTCCTTTTCCCTGTGTTGATTTCTTTTATCATCATCTAGAGTGAGTGGAATTCCTGAAAGAGGTGGGATTATTCACTATTAACATTTTAATTAAGATAAACATCTTTTAAAGTTATCCAATTTTGTAATCTATGTACAAAGCGTAATGCTTTACATCAATCTCTGCAATAAAATAACTAAGTACACAAATACAGAGAAATAAAGAACAATACATTGTCAAAGTAATGACAGGTAAAAGAGATATAATGTGAAACTAAAAGTAATAGAATGAAAAGTATACAGAAAAGGATATTTTGGTTTTATAAGAGTCTAAGAACATCCTCTTATATTAGGCTTATTTTATATATATATATATATATCTTTCTGGGAGCTATCTTTAAGGATTTGTCATACTACATCAAACACATTGCTAGCTCTAAGGTCATTTGATTACTATTTTCTTCCAGCTATTTAGCACTGTGTAAGCACAGTCCCCCACCACCCTAAGCAGCATCAGAGAACAAGGAATTCAGTTCTATCACATTCAAATAGTTAGACATACAGTAAATCCTTAATTCTTTTAAGACTTCTTAAAATACGAATTAGGTTTGGGTGTAGACCCATTGGTGTGTGACAGAAACTCATATAAAATAGGTATAAGATAATTGCTAATAAAATCTGAATAAGGGAAAAGAAAAGGTCAGATGAAAGAAGAGGTAGTAATAGAGAGGCTACCAGGAAATGTTTCTCTATCACTGACACATATGTCCTCCTTATCCCATAATTTTTGCAAGAAAAATAAACCATGAAAAAATCATGTCTTAAAACGTAAAAGCACACATAATAGAAATTTAATACATCCTATATGAGAAGGATTAGTTTAACTGATCTAACCTCACTCTCAATCCCAAAACAACAATGCGGAGGAATACTATTTTACATATTTGGCAAAAACCAACAATATTGAACTAATTTTTAAAATTTCACATTTGAAGTTTGAAAAATTTAAAACATGTTCAAAAGTTGAAGGCTGAATTTATATGTTACTTACAGTTAATAACACTATCTGGTATTGTTGAGTGTTTCATAGGTTCTAAATCATTTACATATGTAATCTCAACTAAAAAACGTGAAATTTATTACCACTTCTTTTTACATATGAAGAAATAGGTTAAAGTGCTTAAATAGCTTGTGACATTGCTAAACCCTTAAATGCACAACCCAGGTCCCTTTGACATCAATGTCCATGCTTTTAACCACCACATTATTTTATCTTCAATCAAAAGAATATATTAAAATTCAGCAGAAGCCATCACACGTGACATAGCAGATGTAATATTTCACAGTATTTCACACTGCCGTTAAATTCTTATGAGAATGTGATTAGTTATAGCCCCCCAAATATCTATACACAAAATTGTCATAATAGAATTAATTATAGAAATATTAGAAACAATATAAATGTCCAATGGCAGGAGACATTGCCTTGACTCACACCTGCTCAGAAGAGCAAATAAAAACAAACCATGGTTCAGTCTCATGGACACGTACACAAATATAAATCAACTGCTGGTAAATTTTTAAAATTAATCTAATAAAAGAAGCATTCATCAAAGTATAGGATGGCAAAAATAAAATGCTAACTCATTCAAGGAAAAACACAATATAAAAATGCACCATTATAATAAAATAATGATATATCTTAACATTATCGTATCAATAAGCACCAAGAAGGCATTTGATGAAAGATAAACAGTTGGTGAAATGATGTTGTACAAACCACTTACTGCTTTACAGGATGACATACATTGATAAAAAAGACTGCTGAATGCTACCTATATAAAAAGTATAAAAATGAATACGATTTTCGGTTGAAAAATAAAATAATATCAGGCAAAGGAGATGCCCACTAGAACAGAACAGAGAATGTGATCGTCTCTATATGTTGCAATTGCTTCAAATCCACTCCAGAGAACACAGTAGGAGGTAATTAGGACACTGATGTCATATTCTATCTTCTAACTTTTAAAAAATTTCCTCTTTACAAATCAGGAAATTATTATCCTTTAGAAACATTGGATATGGGAAAGATCTAGCTGCAAGACAGAGTATCCCATTGATTCTCAAGTGTGTTCTGCTGACCTGTGTCACTGTTTCCTTCCTCCTTTCCCACTCAGCACCCATCCCTCCCAAAGCTGTTGGCACCGCCACAAAAGGCAGTCTTCCAAGAAAAGGAATATTTTTTTTACCTAAGGTTAAATGAGGTATTTCATTTCATTTCATTTCCTTCCTTCCTCATTGAAAGAATTGTAGAATTTGACTGGAAATCATCTGTTTAGATACGCATGAATTGACTTAATGCAGTAAGAAAGATTTTGATTCACATTAGACAAATTATGTAAATAATAATAACTGGAAATACTAGACACAGATATTCAGTTTGAAAACCACACATCATAAAGGCATAAGATCCCGACATAATGTCTATATTTAAGATTTCCAAAGTTAAACAGCATTCACTGATATATTAAACATGCCAAGTCTGCCCTGTACAGTTTCTAAATTAATCCTAAAAAAGTGCTGGCAAAATTTCTATAGCCTCACTAAATCAATATTGCTTTAATAATGCTTCTGTCTCATAGGTCTCAGCTGAACTCATTTATATTAGGACTGGCCCCTGATGGCAATGGAGTAGCAAATTGATCTGTCACTGTATTGGAAATGACAGATTTAAGGAGAACATAGAGAACAAATCTTATGCAATTTCTAAGAATAAGGAGACAAAGGGGAAGAACAGAAACATACAGTCTAATACTTCTACACACACATGTATGCTATTATTCTATTACTGAAAGGCATATTTTATTACAGCTAAATATGCCAGCATTTAAGTTATTTTCTATAAGTACATACTGAGGTATAATGAATGAACTGCAATAGGATGAAATGTCTAGGAACCAACAATTGAATTTAGGTCTTATATTTGGTGAATTTCTATAGTCTGTTCTTTTTGCCAATCGACATCTATGCAAACCAATTCAGCTTTTTGTTTCAAGAACAATGGCACCTAAAAATAAACTAACCTGCCAATTCCTAAAGCAACACAGAGACCGAGTTCCATCCCACTCACCTTCATTCACCTTATCTGTGGGTCTTAAGCTATTTCCCTGGGACCTATGGGTCCTAAGCTGATTTCTAAGTTGCTATCTTTCATAAAGTACTAGGGATTGGAACTTAGATATGTCCAATCAGGAAGAAAGTTGTGGCTGAGTACAGCAGGTTAATAATATCGGCACTCGATTACCTGGAAATCTCTTTTAAGCAAGAGGATGCTTTCTCAAGACAACTTCAAACTCATATTACTTCCCCAATACAATGACCTAGTTATATGAGAGATCCTTAGGGGCAATAGGAGTAGTGTGGTATGAACCTGCCCTGTGACTGGGTTGGCACAGAGAGAGAACCAAGCCTGTTTACCTGGCTGAAGTCTCTAGGGAATGTATGTCCTATATTGTTAATTAGCTGATGGCACTGAGCTGTCCAGAGATGACAATACTCGGGGAAAATGAATATCAAGGAGAATGTCAGAGAATATCTAATCTGTCTCTTTTATGATTTTATATATTGACAGAAGACAGTTAATTTCTTAGACTTTCCCAGTGACCTTAGCTCTCATCTTTGAACAACTTAGATATTTTACAAAACAACAGAGATTTTTTTATCACAATTGCAAAAAAAAATTTATATGTAAATATATATTTTAAAATGGGAATTCCTTGTTACCTAATTTTAAATGTAAATATGCATACATTTTTATTTAATTTCATTCATAACCAACTTATAAGGAATCACAGAATAATATTTAGGCACATTGTAGTCTTTAAGATGAATGTTATGGATGGCAACCACCACATTTATTGCTAATCTTCTAATGTGGCTAAGAAAAATAAAAAACATAAATCCTCTATAATATTGTTCAGGTTATATCCAAAGGTTTTAATAATTTACTCAAACAATAAATAGTAAAAATATTGCATTTTTAGCAAAACATATGATTTTTTTGAATTGAACTTGTATTTGATTTTAAGTGCCAAATGATTTCAGTTCATCAGGATAGTTATAAGTAACCAACCCACCCCCCCACCAAAAAGGAAGAAATTTGATGGGTGTTCTGTCTGCTAAAGTTAAGTTTGAGAATCAGTTCACTTATTTTCAAAACAATTTATCTTTATTTGACCATACAGGCCAAAGGCAGGCATAAATAACACGGCATATGACTTTGGAAAGCTTTAGACCTAAATGTCAAATGCAGCTTCAAAAAGAATCCCTTTTTCCAGACCTAAACATATTGTTTCAGTGCAATAGATGATCGCTAAATAGCAATATGAACTGGCTCCAGAGAAAGCCATTTAGGATCAAAGCATCTCCACTTTTATTACTTACAAAGCATAGGGAGTTTCCATGATTAACTTCCATTCTACATCCAGGTGCTTCCCATATATCTGTTAATTCTAGATTTATTTATAATAGTGTAGACAGATAAACTATCTCCTGCTAAAAATATTCTTAGATTAGAACTTATCAGTTATCTTCAATGAAACTATACAAAAATAATATAAATGATTCTTCTTTTAAAAGAATGACTAAAAGTGATAAAATCATATTTGGAATGGTAATATTAAGCAAAAAAAAGAAAAATCATTAGAGATTTATAAGAAATCAGATAGATGGACTAAAAGGAATACAAGTTGGGGAACAACCACCACTGATCTTAAGGAAAAGGAACATCAATGAAAAAGGAAAGAATAGGAATGCTTTCCTACCAGCTTCCAGGATACCATCCTCTCTGAAGAGCTAGACACGGTGAGGATAGCCATTTATCTGAATGATCTAAGTTGCCATCACCTCAGGAAATTATTGAATAGGCTATTTCTGGTCTCTGAATTCTTCCCAGCTCCCCAGTTCTCTTCCTCACCACATGTCCTTTATCTAAGTAGGAGGAAAAGTCTAAACTTCATAAGTGAAATACCCCTACCTCTGTGCTGTTGCCCTGCCTTTCGATTTCTGTGGTTACCACCAAATAAATGGATGAAGGGCCAAACGGGGAAGATGAAAAGGGAAAGGTTCAGAGGCAAAGGGAAAGATAAAGGAGACATATCTAGAAGAACAAAGAACAGAAGTTGAGACAGTAGATATTAGAGTTTAATAAAGAACAAAGATATACACTAAAAGGGAAAACAGAGGGGAAATGATAAGGAAAAAAAATAAAATGATGGGTAAAAGAATTCCCATAAGCTCAAAAAGATCAGAACATGTAGAAGTAATTTCCAGTGAGGTAAAATATAGTGCCAGATTATAAGGCAAGCATGTTTAATTATTGTATACTGAAAAATAATTCACTTTTTGGAAGAGAACTTCATATACATGGTCAATAAGGTAGGCCATATTGGACATATACATCTATGTTTCCATCAAAAATCAATGTAACAAAAATCTGGTCACTTTCTGTTCAATACAACATCCAGCCACTCACCCTTCTCTTATATAAGATGTAACTCTGGAGATTCTCATTTAGGCAGAGTTTTCATAGACTGAGCTGGACACTCCCTTGCTCCTGTGAGGTTCTTGAAGACTCCTCCCAAACTATTTTGTCTTTGGACATTTAATGAAACCTAAAGATAATTAGGTGTAGTTAGTCTTACAGAGAAATGACCATGAGCACTATGTCTGAAACATGTGGAAAGATCCCGTAAGGAACATGCTACATTTCCATCATCAGCTCCCAAAACATGCACACACACACGTGCATACATAACACATTTGCATAAGGAAGCTTCTGAAATTTGGTTTACTATGTCTTATTTGATTATTTGACCAGTGAATGACTCTGTGTTTAGGTTCCTGAATATCCCGAAAAAATCTTAAAACAGTTTGAACCAATTTCTATTTTAACATATTAAAATTTTTTAACTGTAGCCATTTGGAGACCAATTCTATAATTCTTGTGTAATTAAATTATGAAAATTAATGACATCTCTTAAATTGAAAATTATAAACATAAAACTTGCAATCACACTGAAGAAATCTTTCAATGTACAGCAAGCTGACTAAAACATTAAGAGATGTTGATTGCGGGGCTGGCCCGGTGGTGCACTGCTACAGTGCGCCACTTGGGAGCGCGGTGGCGCTCCCGCCGAGGGTTCGGATCCCACATACAGACCGGTTCCCGCTCACTGGCTGAGCGAGGTGCGGGCACAACACCGAGGGTTGCGATCCGTTGCCGGACACGAAAAAAGACAAAAAGGAAAAAAAAAAAAGAGAGATGTTGATTGCCACATTTTGCTAATTATTAATCTCTTCCTAGTAAGTGAGAGTGGGGACTTACTACAAGGAACAAAAAAAGGTATTCCATAGATCTAAGGAAAGAGCATAATTTTGGAGTCCGCATATCTAGACTCACTTCTTGGCTCCATCATTTAGATGCTGTGTCACTTCAAGCAAGAATATAACCTCCCTGTTCCAGAGTGTACTCAACTGTAAAAATAAGAATAACATTGTCCCTCAGTGTTGTGGTAAATAAATAAGATAAAGAATGTGAAAATGCATTATAAATTGTAAAGCATTATGTAAATGCAAAGAACAACTATCATTTCTAGTTAAAGTCACACCTCTTCTTCAATGTGTTTTCCCAGATCACCTTCCATCTTGGCATGCTATTGGCTGCTCCCTCCTTGAATGCTCTTTAAGGTGTTGGCAGGGCTGTGCTCTCTCTGCAGTTCTAGGGGATACTCTGTTTTACGCCTTTCTTTTAGTTTCTGGTGCTCCCAGATGTCCTTGGTGTTCCTTGGCTTGTAGACACATCATTCCAGTCTATGCCTTTGTTGACACATGGTGTTCTCCCTGTGTGTCTGTGGCTCTGTTTCTTCTTAGAAGAATCAGTCATACTGGATAGGGATCCACCTTAATCAAGTGTGACCTTACCTTAACTTGATTATATCTGCAAAGATCCTATTTCCAAAAAAGCTCACATTTATAGGTACCAGGAGGTAGGACTTCAACATATCCTTTGGAGAGACATAATGCAAACTGTTAATAGAAGAGTTTCTTCTTGGCTTCTCCATTTTTAACACAGGGATCAACTGGTCTCTCAGTCACCGAGAATGGAATCCTTAATGATACTGTAGATTCCTTTCCCGTGGTAACTCCCCTATAGTTAGTTCTCATATGCTGTCCTGTTTTACATAGCCTTTAATTGCATAAGCTGTCTCTTTTTTTTTCTTTTTTTTTTTTTTTTTGTCCTTTTTGAGACCGGCCGCACCACGCTCAGCCAGTGAGCGCTGTGAGCGGTGCACACCGGTCGTCCCTATATAGGATCCGAACCCGCAGCGGGAGCGCTCCTGCGCTCCCAGCGCCGCACCCTCCCGGGTGCGCCACGGGCTCGGCCCATAAGCTGTCTCTTAATCTGATTTTAAATCCAAATTTAAAGTCAGAATTCATGGTGTGAGAAACAGTTTCCCAAGCATTTGCTGTTTGACTACAGGAAAGTCCCCTACTCCCTCTGGACTGATTCTTCATCCATAAAATGAAGAGATTTGCTAAAGGGTCTCTTACGAGTCTTTTCAACTCAAAAAGTTGTAACTTCTATGAAATATACTTATTCCTCACCTACAATGTTGAATTATGTATGTAGTCAGTGTAATTAAGAACAAAAATGAGTGCCAGAAATCAAAACAGAACAACCCCTCTTTAAAAGGAACGGACAAATTTGAACAAGTCAACGTTGCTTTATTTTTATCCCTTTTATCCCCACTCCTTCCATCCTCAGACCATGCTAAACCATGTCACAGATCAATCTGTGGAAAACATTGTTTTTCACGGGTCACTCACTCCCTTACATGTAGATGAACGACATTCCCCATTGTCTAAGGCAGGGATCAGCAAACTGTGATCCATTGGAACATGCCACACTTACGAGTTTATATATTTTCTATGGGTGCTTTCACACTACCATGACATGACTGAGGAGATTCAACAGGACCATACGGCCCACAAAGCCTAAGATATTTACTATCTGGTCCTTTACAGAAAGTTTGTTGACTCCTGGACTATAAATGAAGTCTAGGGCCGGCCCGGTGGCGCACTGCTACAGTGCGCCGCTTGGGAGTGCGGTGGCGCTCCCGCCAAGGGTTCAGATCCCACATACAGACCGGTTCCCGCTCACTGGCTGAGCGAGGTGCAGGCGCAGCACCGAGGGTTGCGATCCCGTTGCCGGTCCCGGTCCGGTACAGGCGCGACACTGAGGGTTGCAATCCGTTGCCGGACACGAAAAAAAGACAAAAAGGAAAAAAAAATTAAAAAATAAATGAAGTCTAAAATCCTAAGCCTGACTTGCTGGGCCTTTCACAATATGTCTCTTAAGCTTTCTTCCTACATGAATCCTCCACCTCCAGCAAAGCGTACCCTATGCTCAAACTTTTCTTTTGCTTGGAAAGCTCTCTCCACTCTTCTCCATCTAGGCAAAGGTTCACATCCTTCAAGGTTCAGCTCAAGTCCTACCATTATTTGGAAGCCTTCTCAAATCAATTTGCTATCACACTCCTCTGAGCTCAAACACAATAGCCTACTGCATCCATTTGGCAACTAATGCATCATCTTTCTCATATCCTTGTTTAACTCTTTTTCAACTTATCTAACTTATTTTCTTTTTGTTTTCACTTGCCAATTAAATTATAAAGCTCCTTGGGGTCAGGAAAAATAGTTATTTTTTTATATTTCCCATAGCAGCCAGCAGACACAGATTCCCAAACAGTATTGATTTAATGTCATATAGTTTAGCAAATCTTTTGGCAGATATACTGGATGTAGAATTGGAGGCTATTTTCATCCTTAATCTCTATCATTTCATCCTACACAAAATGAGAAACGCTTGCCATCTGACAATTTTTCACCTCCAACAATATAACACTGCCTTACAATCTTATAGTGCTTGATTGTTTATATGGGATTCATTTGAATATACAGGGGTACTTCAAAAAGTTCATGGAAAAATGAAATTAAAAGATAATGAACTTTTTGAAGACCCCTTGTACACTATTTAAACCCAGTGGGGATGGTCAGCTGTATAGGACATGTGAAAGCCAGGTTTAGGGCCTCCAGCTATAGCCATTATAGGTTTAAATTAAGCACCTTCTCTTTCATTATTTTGCTTCCTAGCCCTGAAAATTCAAAACCCTGACCTCCCACAACAAATTCTTCCACAAGCTCTGCCTTCCCACCTGTTGTCTCAGTTCATCAAACTCATTCTCATTTCACCAATAAAACCACTGCCTCCTCTGCTTTCTGGTTGCTGCTCTCATACCCAGCTCTGCAGCACTCCTGGGAGGATGGTCAGCAATTGCTCCAGCACCAGAAGTGCCAAGATCTGCTCCTTGGTGTACATCTCATGCTGCAACTGTAAGAGCCCACCACAACAAAAAGTCACAGACAATTAGCCTTAGAAGAGCCATTTTGTAGAATACAGCTTTAAGCAGAATGCTAACCATAAAGTCTTTTTGTAACCTTGGCTCACAGCATAGCCCGTGGGAAAATGCTACAGTACTTTGGTCTCAGGAAGAACAAGATAATAAGAGTTAATCAGGAACTTGGTAAACTAACCACTCTTCCTTTGCAGTCACAGCTGCCTGGGAACAAGATGGCATCCAGCTTGTGGGGGCCAGATAACACCCGCATCGCAAGGATGAATGAAAGAATTACAGACTGGACAAAAGAATTACAGTAACATCCCTGAGATACAGAAAGCCCAGAACCTGTGAGATTTTGCATAGCAGCTTTCTGATGGAATAACCTACCCGTTTTGCTTCCCACACTCTTCCCTTTGAAAACCCTTGCTGAGACAGTTTACAGCCAAACTGTCTTCCAGGTTACACTTCCTGATAATAAATCTTTCAACCTTGCATCAACATCAAACTCTCGAGTCCTTTATTCTGAGTGAAGGAGCAGCCATTCTTGGTTGCTAGTTTCACAACCACTGACAACAAATCTTTCAGAGATGCTAGAAGATGGCTCATCAAATTGCCTAAAGCACCAGCATAAGATCTCCTGTCCAGAAAAGCTTTCCTTCAAATTAAATTCATATTTCCAGGTATTTTCTTCATTTATCTTTACTATTAGAAGTATCTCTTGTTTGAATAAAAATGGTGATCCAGTGTTACTGTGCTTCGTGATTCTCAAACCGTTTACAAAATGGTTCATGGAATATGGAATCTAGATTTGTAGGAGATTCTCTCATGTTGGAATATGGAATCTAGGTTTCTAGGAGATTCCTTTATGTACTGACGTTGAGGGACATTCCTAAGGCATGAAATACCATTATCAATATTAAGAAAACAGTCACAAAAATTGCTACTGAATTTAAAAGTAACTTAAGGTTACTTACTATAAATTGAATGTAGCTATAAAGAAACAAAGGTGGGTAAGATGAGAGGAAACATAAAGTTAGGAAAAACAACAATCAGCTCTCTCTCATAAAAGGGTACCTGTTACCCAAGCACAATAAAAAAAACTACTCTAGATAGCCCAATAAGTGTAAGAAAGGTAAAAGACTGACAGAATAAACTGAAATCCTGAACTGATATAAAGCTCAGCAAGAGTTTAAAAAAATACAAGAGGGCTGGCTGGTTAGCTCGGTTGGTTAGAGTGCAGCCTTAGAACACCAAGATCACGGGTTTGGATCCCCGTATGAGCCAGCTGATTAAAAAAATAAAAATAATGAGAAAAAAAAGGACACAATTAATATTTGATAAATTGAACGAGAACCTGAGAAGGGAAAAAGTAATACCCTGGCATTCAATAAGCAGTAACAGCAATCACAACTCAACCTTACTAGATTACAAATGTACACAGAAAAAAATGTGAGTTTTTGAACAGACCTGATTCCAGGACTTTGTTTACATGGTAAACTATGATTGTTACCAGCAAAAACAACCAGAACAGTGCTGTACTCGGAAGATCTGAACAGAGCAAGTGGAAGAAGAGGAAGAGGGAAGGTAATTTAATCAAGAAATGAAGGCTTTTTAATGTTTGTATATATGAAATAAAATTGTTTTGCATAATAGAAATATGTTTTTAAATATAAAAAGTAACATAAAAATAGGAACACAGATATCTAAGAAACACATATCTAAAAGCTTAGTTGACATCTAATTTAACTGTCGTGTGGTCCAGAATCATGGTCTCTATGATATCTAAATGTACTAAACTTTTTTGTTCTTGTTTGTCTGCTAGAACAGCATTATGCATTGTGGGGGCTCAGAATGTAATCTCTTTGACAAAGAATCTCTAAAGTGGAATTACTCAGTCAATGGATTTAAATTATTCCAAAGTTTTTGTTGCAGGAGAAATGCAATTACATGATCCAGAATACCACCAGGTGGTATTTTCACTGAGAAATATGAAAAAACATTAACACTGGACTAGCATTTTGAACCAAATATCACTCAGAGAAATGGAGGCTTCTATACGCCCTTATTTTACTTCCCCACCTCCACCCTTGAATATAATAAGCTGAGACTTCTTGGGATTATTCACCTTTTTCACTTGCAGGAACTTAGACAGCAAAAGGAGCCCACCAGCCCCAGGGCTGCTTTTACCCTCTTCAAGCACATCTTGGCCAGATGTGGCCTTGCTAATGTATGGAGGTAAGTATTAGGGTATACAGTAAGAGAGCCTTTTAATTCCTGTTAGTGATCATCTCCAAAAGGGCAGAGTATGTGCTTTGAAAAATAACAGCTAAAAAACTTGGAAATTGTATATAAAACAAACATAAGTATACTCTGAAAGGTGGAGAGAAAAGGCCAGAGTGGCTAGAGATCTCAGGACCAAAGGAACAACACTGTGGTGATTTCCATGTTTTCTTTTTGGCTTTTATATGACTGGATTGGAGAAGCCAGAATCCTGGAAATGCCAATGGGCACAGGCCAAAAAAGGCACCAAGAAAGATTTCCTCTCTCTAGGCAAAAGACCAGGAAAGGAGCAGTCTAGAAAAGCAAAAACTGTTAGACAGTAACCACCAGGTTTTAACTAGGAAAATCTCACTTTGAATTTAAAAAGACAATCAATAGACACCAATGTCAAGATGCACAGTTGTTAGGCAAGCATTATTTGAAAAGATAATCATCTGATAAGGATTTAAAAGCAATTCTCATTTTAAAAATATGCTTCCACAAGCCATTACAAACATGCTTGAAAGAAATGAAAAAACAGAAAGTTGCAGCAAAGAAATAAAAAATATATAAAGAACCAAATAGAAATTTTAGAACTAAAAAATACAATAACCAAAAATAAAAAATAAAACATCAATAAATTGGATCAACAGAAGAATGAAGGGAACAGGAAAGAATCAGTGAACTTGAAAATAGAACAATAGAAATCACACAACCCAAACAACAGAGAAAAAATATATTGGGGAAAAAAATGAAAAGAGCCTAAGGGACCTGGTGGAACTATAACAAAAAACCTAACATTCATAGCATCAGAGTCCCAGAGGAAAAGAGAAAGAGGGCAGTCATGAAAAATTATTTGAAAGAACAACAGCTTAAAGTTTCCCAAATTTGGCAAAAGATATAAATCTAGATTCAAGAAGCTGACAGAAACCCAACAGAAATCCACACCAGATATATCAGAGTCAAACTTATAAAACTAAAGACAAAGTATTGGAAGCAGCAAGACAGAAATGACAACTTACCTATAAATGAAAAAACAATTCAAATGATGACAGATTTCTCATCAGAAGCCATGGAGACAAGTAGGAAATGACATGACGTTTTCAAAGTGCTGAAAGATAGGAATTGTCAGCTTAGAAGTCTACATTCAACAAAAATATCCTTAAGGCGAAAATCAAAACAATGGGGATATGTAAAAGAGACATAAGACATTTAGATATGAAATATAAAACTATAAAACTTTTAGAAGAAAACACAGAGAAAAATCTTCAAGACCCGGGGCTTGGAGAAGATTTCTTAGACCCACCAAAAACGTGATCCATTAAAAATAATAATAATAATTAGCATTCATCAAAATAAAAAAGCTTTTGCTCTGTGAAAAACAAGCTGCAAACTAGGAGAAAATATCTGCAAGCCATCTCTCTGAGAAAAGACTCAGATTACATAAAGATCTAGAAAACATAAAGAACTCTCAAAACTCAATAATCAGGCAAACAACCCAATTAAGTATCGGCAAAGGGCTGGCTGGTTAGCTCACTTGGTTAGAGCTGGTGCCGATAACACCAAGGTTTGGATCCCCATATTGACCAGCCGCCAAAGATAGGCAAAATATTTGAGCATCGCAACATCTTCGATGTATCTCAAGAGTATTTTGCTGAATGGAAAAAACTAATCTCAATAGGTCACACACTGTATGATTCCATTTATATAGTATTCTCAAAGTGACAAAATTATAGAGGTAAAGAACAAATTAGTAGTTGCCAGGGTTTAGGGATAGTGTGTGAGAGGGGAGAGAGTGGGTGTGATTGTAAACGGGCATCACAAGAGAGATGTGTGGTGTGAAATAGTTGTATATCTTGATTCCAGTGGTGGTTACAGGAACTTACACATGACAAAATGATATAGAATTATATGCATACATTGTACCAATGTCATTTTCCTGGTTTTGATATTGTACTGTAGTTATATAAGATGTAACCACTGGGAGGAACTGTGTAAAAGGCACCTGGGGCCTTGTTGTACTATCTTTGGAACTTCCTGTTAATCTATAATTATTTCAAAATAAAAAGTTTTTTTAAAAATGTACTGAGTAGAACAAGAAGAAAAGAATGAGAACAAGAGAGGAAGGGAGAGTCACAGAGTGAAACGAGAAAGAGATGAAGAGAGAGAGAAAGCTGTTCAAGAAGGGTATGAAAATTTGAAAACAGACAACTGAACAATAGTTACTTTCTAAGTGAAAAGTGGCTAGTGTTGACAAGAAAACAAAAGCCTGAATTCTTGTCCATCTTCTCCTTTTGTGAGTCAGAGTTATTATCATTCAGTACTCTCTGTTTTTGCCCATTAACACTTCCCATTACCTCTAGTTCATCATGTGACATCTATCCTCATTACATGTGTGTTTGTATGCATGCACACACACACAGCCAAAACTCCCTAGAAAGGAGCATGACTCAAATCTCCCATCTAATAATCTCTTTATTTCCCACACAAAGTTTCATCCAGGAAGACAGTATTCCTATTAACACTAATGCCTCTTTTTGTCTCTTTGTCCTACAGGCCCGAACCCTACCCAATATTCTCTGTGTATTCCCCGTAGGATCTGCGGAAATTGCAGAGCAAACACTGGCAAACAGCCCCTGGCAATTAAGCTGTCAGTATCTGAGGACCTTTTGTAAGGTACACTGTACTAGTGTTTCATAACCTCCTCTTCCTTTGTTATTCTATTGACACAGTCATAAATGCAGTTCTGGAACGATCACTGCAGACCCAGAACAAAAAGAGGAGTGTGCCCTGAAGATCACCAAAGGGGAGCTTTCTGCCAAGAGGATGTACATTATGACAGCTCATGCTGGATCTCTCTCTTGCTGGAAAATCCATGAAGGAAGCTCCTAGAATTTTACTTTGAGGAGTTATAATCTGGACAAATTCGTGAACAATTAGGAACTCTCTCAGGGCTAGATGCTGCATAAGGGGGATGGAAGGAGTAGAAAGGCAGGGACTGTTCTTGATATTTATCTGACCTACATCCATAGAAGCCCCCCCTCCAAAATGATAAAGTAGCGTGCCCCCAGAGAGTTGCAAATCAAGAGTCACACAATTCGAGGGAGTTCCTCTAATAGTTGCACAGTTAAAATATAATTATAATAAATGTCAAGATCTGCAGCTTTCATTTTTGAAATTGGTAGTAACCATAGATATAATTACTAAGTAGTTATATTAAAGTTATCTCTTGGGCCGGCCCGGTGGCGCACTGGATAAGTGCGCCGCTTGGGAAGCGCGGCGGCGCTCCTGCCGAGGGTTCGGATCCCACATACAGACCAGTTCCCGCTCACTGGCTGAGCGAGGCACGGGAGCGACACCGAGGGCTGCGATCCCATTGCCGGTCCCGGCCCGGTGCGGGGGCGACACTGAGGGTTGCGATCCATTGCCAGACACGGAAAAAAAAAAAAAAAGTTATCTCTTACATATAATATTAAGATGCTTACAATATTGATTATATTAAAGATCATAGAATTTTTTTTAAAAAAAAGCATATAAACTTGATGATCTTATTTTGTTGACGTTTGGGGGTAGGACTTTAATCCTGAATCAAATTCTTTAACGGTTTTAAGATCATGCAAGTTTTATTCTCTCATCGAGTCAGTTTGGTAAGTTGTATTTTTCTAGAAATTAAATACTTTCATCAAAGTTTACAAAGTTATTGGCATAAAGTTGTTTATAACATTCTCTCATTATCTTTTTTTAAAGCAAACTATCTTCATTGACCACAAATTTACTCCAGAAGCATCATAGTCAAGAAGCAGTCTCAACATTAAGGCACCTTTCACCACCTTACAACAGATAATGTGACCACCTCCCAGTGAATCATATTCTCAGAGGTACCCTCTGCAAAATTTCAAGGAGTTGGTCAATTGGTCTAATTTGTGGACATGCAGTTGTTCATAACATTCCTGTATTATCCTTTTAATGTCTATGGGATCTGTAGTGATGTCCCTTCTTTCATTTCTGGTATTAGTAATTTGTGTCATCTCTTGTTTTTCTTAGCCTGCCTTTACAGAGATATTAATTTTATCATTCCTTTTAAAGAATTAGCTTTTGGTTTTGTTGATTTTCTCAATTGATTTCCTGTTTTCTATTTCACTGATTTCTATGTTAATTTTTTTTCTTCTGCTGACTTTGTATTTAATTTGCTCTTCTTTTTTTAGTTTCTTAAGGTGGAACTTTACATTACTGATTATAAGTATCAATGTTATAAATTTCCCTATAAGTACTGCTTTCACTGTGTACCACAAATTTCGATAAGTTGTATATTCACTTTAATTTAGTTCAATTATATTTTTAAATTTCTCTTGATATTTCTTCTTTGACTCACATGTTATTTAGAAGTTTGTTGTTTAATCTTCAAGTATTTGGGGATTTTCCAGCTATTTTTCTGTTATTGATTTCTAGTTTATATTTTGTTTGTGTGTGATCTGAGAGAAGACATTGTATGATTTCTTTTTTTTTGAAATTTGTAAAAGTGTGTTTTGGGGGCCGGCCCGGTGGCGCACTGGATAGTGCGCCGCTTGGGAAGCGCGGCGGCGCATGCCGCCCGAGGGTTCGGATCCCACATACAGACCGGCTCCCGCTCACTGGCTGAGCGAGGCGCGGGAGCAACACCGAGGTTTGCAATCCCGTTGCCGGTCCCTGGTCCGGTACGGGGGCAACACTGAGGGTTGCGATCTGTTGCCGGACACGGAAAAAAAAAAAAAAAAAAAAAAAAAAAGTGTGTTTTGTGGGCCAAAATGTGGTCTATCTTGGTGTATGTTCCAGGTGAGCTTGCAAAGAATGCCTATTCTGCTGTTGTTGAGTAAAGTAGTCTATAGATGTAAATTATATACAGTTGACTGATGGTGCTGTTGAGTTCAGCTACGTCCTTACTCATTTTCTGTCTGCTGAATCTGTCCATCAGGAAATTGAGTGTCCAACACCCAATGATAAAGGGGTATTGAAGTCTCCAACTATAATAGTGGATTCATTTATTTCTTCTTGCAGTTCTATCTCACATATTCTCACAGTTTTTGCCTCACATATTTTAATACAAGAGTACTTCAGAAAGTTCATGGAAAAATAGAATCAAAAGATAATACAAATCTTTCCATGAACTCTTTTTTGGTTTTTTTTGTTTTGTTTTGGTTTGGTTTTTTTTGGTGGCTGGCTGGTAATGGGGATCAAACCCTAGACCTTCCGTGAACTTTTTTCCATGAACACTTGTAATTTGTTGTTAGGTCCATACACATTAAGATTGTTATCTGTTCTTGAAGATTTAACCCCTTTTTCATTACATAATGCCTTTTGTTATCCCTGATCTTTTGACTCACATAATTATGTGATAAATAAATGGTTTAAGCCACTTAGTTTTGCAGTAGTTTGTTATACAGAAAAGGCTCAGTGATATACACTCTGGCAACTGGATCTACACATTATAGGAATACGGACACATCATCATATATTGGCCATTTTTTCTATGCATATACAGCATGCCAAAACTCCTGAGTGTTAGCCCTAAGCTGACTCATTAACTGAGCCTCTAAGGGGCCATTTTACTATTATATTAGGCTGGGTGCTTCTAGGGGGATGAAGTATATAGTAAGTCCTGTGAATCCTGATCATGTGCCCATTGTCTCATCTCCTTTGACACAAAATGAGTCCTTTGATCGCAGGCAACACTGATACATCAGACATTTATAAGCCCAAGGATGATGTTGCTAACAGAATACTTCAGGCAGGAAAGACAAACCCTATATTTAGAAAATAGGTCAATCCTACTAAGAAGGAATAACTCAAGTTGGTGTTATTGATGTAATGTCTGTTGTTTGGGAGCTTCTTGGTGGGTAGAGAGGGAGAGGTGTGTTACAATACTTTTTGGAAGCCTATGAACAGCCTCCAGAATTTTTAATTCCTTGAATCTCCCTGGAGAGTTGTCTGCCAGGTACATTGTCCCCGCAGTTGCAACTAGGAAACCCACAAGGGGGATGAAGTAATTATTACTGGAGTTGAGGGAGTTTGTCAAGATTGGGTTCCCAGGGGCTGCAAAGGAGCTGTAAATTTCAATGGGGTGGGGAGTCCTTTGGTCACTGTAGTCTCATTGCAACAGATATACCCTACCCAGAAATCATCCCTTCCCTCATCCTTGTATATCCTGGAGGAAGGGCAACAGTCTCCCTTTTCTGTATTCCCCATTACCTCTAAGTGAGGCTTGGAAACTAATGTTGCTACCCAGATGGCCCTGATATGAGTACCTGGTAAGTACAATAGGAAGTGAGAAGGTCTGGAGGAACAAGGAGAAAGCATGTCTTTCCTTAGACAAGTAAATCAAGTTCAAAATCCACTCACTGCCTAACATATAGTAGGTGCCTAATAACTGCTTGTGGAATAAATAAGTAAATTAATACAAGCCCACCCTGTAAAGGTGTGAAATCCTAAATGCAGTATAGTAGTTGCTTAGTGAAAAATGGGCTATATTTCAAATCAAGAAATCTTAATTCAGATCCTAGTTCTGCTAAAATTCAGTGTCTACGTAATAAAGATATGTTGATATATAGTATAGAGTTGTGAGCATTAATGAACTGTAAAAACATTTAGTGTAGCACAGAGTACTTGATAGTGGTGGCTCTTAATATTTTTTCCATCTCGGTGAAAAATTTATGTTTTTAAAACAGTTATAGAATTTACTTAGCTGATTTCATGTACTTCTCATTGTTTTATCACATTTCCAACAGTGAAAACATTTGCCTTATGGAAAAGAGAGTGGTAATGTCTTGATCTACTGTCATCACCACTGCCACCATCTGCATGCACTGATGAGCTTGGTAAATACTCATGATTCTGCATAAAGAGTATTTCCACTTGCCTCTACTCCTTTTTTGTGTGTCCCATAAATTATTGAAAAGCTCTTTTTCCTCCTCCCAGGATATTTGATTCTAAAATATTCCCTTTATACATTTTCTGTAAATGAATGTTTCAATATTCAGATAAGTTCTTTAACAGAATCACACAAAGAGCTAAGGATAACAGTTAATAGGCATAAGTGAAAATAAAAGAAAAAATACTAGAAAAAAATTTACCTGTATTTGAAAGAGCTGGGTAAATGAGGCCTGAAATGCCAATGTGTATGAACTTGGCCCAAGCTCTGAACAAAAAAGAAGGAACCTTTATCTTCAGAACTGAGTTTGGTAGGACAAGGGGCTTGCTGGTTAGCTCAGTTGGTTAGAGTGCAGTTATAACACCAAGGTCTGAGAGATCGGCTCCCCATACTGGCTAGCCGCCAAAAACAAAACAAAACAATAATTTGGTATGGCAGGAAGGTTAAAGGTGCAAAGGTGGGAGGGAAAATAAATAGGGGAAAATCCCTTTAGATGGCCAGAGAGATTAAGAAATGAGTCATAGTTGAAGGAGCACTCTGTGACTCCTGCCTTTTTCTGTAAATCTACTTTCTTCTCTCTTTGCAGTCAGGTTTCCTCTAACACTCAGTCCACACAGCATAAAGTGTCCATAGCTCACATCCTAAATTTTCACAATTCCTCTGTCCAAGAACTAACCCCACTTCACCAAGCCATTCCCTGCCTCCCCCGAGGATTCCTTAGTGAAAGGGCAGAGGCTTTGACAGAAGAAGGAAGAAAACTACAGAGATCATTTTCTCTGGAGAGTTCCTCTTTTCAGCAGAAGCGAAGGATCCAAACACTAGAAGTAGTTACTGTCAAGGTAGAGAAGGAATTCTATAACATATGCAAAATGACAAAAGGAATTGGTACTTTGGACTCCAGAAAACACAGGGCTATCCGTCAATAACAGCTCTACGAGCATCAATGCCCTAACATCGGTATCATTTTCATCAGTGCAGGCACTGGCAGAACAGTAGTGATGAGCAGCCCAGATCAGAAGAGGGGGGAAATGGAGGGCTCCATATACCAAGGAGAGGGAAGAGAGCTCATGTGAGAACTTTCTGAGGACTCTAAATAGAAACTATGGCAAATGATAAAAGAGATTTTTGTTGTGCTAACGTGAGACGTGGAGGTGGAAGAGGGCATAAAAAGAAGAAACTTTCCAGACTCTTAATATTTTAATTTCTTCTGCTTCCTGCAAAGCTTATAACTTGCCCTCCCCGCCTCCACTACCCCTTCATCTATGTTCCCTTCATATTCCATAGGGAAAACCCTGTCTCCCACAGTCTCCATAGCTGTTAGAGAATATTTATTCAACTAACATTTTTGAGTGCCTACTATGTGGCAGGAGCTGTGTCAAGAGATATGATACAACTCTAACCTGTGTTTCTTGAAGCCACATCAGCCTGTGGACCTGATATAAGAGTGGCAATAGATAGGAGGTTGTTACTTTATCCACTATTACAAGTCCTACAGTCTGTAGAAAGCTGCTTTAACTATTTCTGCAAATTTCCAGGAAATTCTCACATGAGAATTCTCTGTGTTCTCAAGAATCCAAAGTGCCAATGCCTTTCTTCACTTTGCATATACATACGTAGAATGCCTCTCTCTTCCATTCAGTTCCACACTTTATTATTTCAATCAATGAAAAGTGGTCCAACAGAGTCCCTCCATTTCCTTTAGTTTTCACCACCAGACTCTCTGTCCCTTTGACTTAGGCACAAGATAATGGGGCTGGATAGAGAATCACAATAATAATGGTATCACACATTGTGTTGTCTTGCATCCTCTGGTATGCAGCTCGTTCCACCCAAAAAATCAGTCTGAATTTATAGGTACATATAAACCAATGTTTATAAAACTGGGTTTCTCTACACAAAGATGAATAAGATTTAGTTTGTGTGCTCTCCAAAATTCTACAAGTAAGGAGTCATGAAAACAAAACAATTATATACTATATGGCCTAGTATAAAAGTCACTATAAAATGTACATTGAGGGCATATGTTTCTGTTTGATGATATCAGAAAAAGCTTCCTGAGTCTTTATTCATTCATTTATTCAACAAATACAACAAATATTACCTGCTATATGTCAGACACCATTCAACACATACAGTAGTTTAGGGGGGAAAAGACAAATTTTCTGCTGTATGGACTTTACATTTTACTGAGGCAGATTTCTTTCTTTATAAATTACTCAGTCTGAGATATTCTGTTATAGCAACACAAAAACAGACTAACACAAGAAGTAAGAAAGGGATCATTAAGAACTTTGTATGCTGTGATAGGTAATTTGGAATCTGGATTGAAGGCAATTAAGAACCATTGGAATGTTTTAAGAAGGAAAGTGGGGAAATTCTTGTTTTAGAAGGACAATTCTTGAGGAACCATGAAGGATTGAAAGGGGGAAGACTATAGGAAGATAGAACAGTTAGAAGTTTATTGCAATCATCCAGATGAGAGATGGTGAGAGTCTGACTTGATCACCTAGCCTGCAAATGATGGGGCCTGGTTTCAATGTACACTAACTCCAGAGCCCACTCTCCAGCATCTTTTCTCACTTTTACAGTCCTCCATTTTTCTGAAATGTCTCATCTATATATATGAAAGTCTTCCTAATTATTTTCCATGATGTTGTTTTTCCTCCACAACCTGATCTCAAGTTTCTCAGGTCAAGAGTTTTGTGTTCTATTCCTTTGTGTTTTCTACGATGCCAAGAAATGCAGGACCCAAATTAATAAGGATACCTTATGTACATAAACTCTTTCTTTGTAGTTATATTTAACATATTACAAAAACATTAAAAGGGTATCTTTTAAATCTGCTCCTTTGTCTTGACACAACTTTTTCTCTGTGTTCTCCTTTAGTCTTATCTATATATATTATATAAACTACATGTGTTATATAACTTTTTAACTTATTTATAAATATTTTCCTATGTTGCTCATAGTTCTTGTAAACTATTTTTGGAGGCTGACCTTTTTATGCTTGTCAAGCAAATTAACATCTTTTTCTTTTGAATCTTGAAGAGATAACCTAGTTTATCCTCATCTTACGTATCCTAAATGGTAGGTATCTGACTGATTTCCAAGCAGGATGGTTCATGTTGTGTTAAACAAATATTTGGAAAAATTTCCTCATTTAAATCTCAGTGTTTGGCATGGAGCCATTTAGTATGCCAGGCACGTGGATATGTTCCAACACACAGCAGACAGTTAGGTATCCACACACAATGCAGAATATGAAAGAGTTAGTGTCAACATCACAAGTAGGAAAAGAATCTCTGCCTACTGAGGGGAGATGTATATAGGTCCCATGGAAATCTTGGATGAGATAAGGTTCCAGTGAGGGAGGACAGATGTAAAGACACTGGATGAGGTGAAAGGACATACTCAACGCTCAGTGAGGCTTGGGAGAGAGCATCAGAGAGGAGGTAGGATGGCCTACTGTGAGAACATTCAGTTAATGGGACTAGACTAGGTGAATATGCCAAAAACACCAAGAGAAAATTTTTTAGTGGCAAAAATATTTCATTCTCTGGGTCTCCATGCAGATAAACCCAAACAATGGAAAAGGAAAACCAAACCAGTGTCTCTGAATTTCTCCTCCTGGGCTTCTCCAGTTCGCCAGGACAACAGGCACTCTTCTTTGCACTTTTCCTGTGTCTCTATTCAACAGGGTTGTTTGGAAACTTACTCATCTTGCTGGCCATTGGCTCAGACCATCGCCTCCACACACCCATGTATTTCTTCCTTGCCAATCTGTCCTTGGTAGACCTCTGCCTTCCTTCAGCTACAGTCCCCAAGATGCTACTGAACATCCAAACGCGAACTCAATCCATCTCCTATTCTGGCTGTTTGGCTCAGATGTATTTCTGCATGATGTTTGCCAACATGGACAATTTTCTTCTCACAGTGATGGCATATGACCGTTATGTGGCCATCTGTCACCCTTTACATTACTCCACCATTATGACCCAGCACCTCTGTGCCTCTCTGGTGGCTGTACCTTGGGTCATTGCCATCTTGAACCCTCTCTTGCACACTCTTATGATGGCTCGTCTGCACTTCTGCTCTGACAATATCATCCACCATTTCTTCTGCGATATCAGCTCTCTCCTCCCTCTATCCTGTTCTGACACTAGTCTTAATCAGTTGATGGTTCTGGCTGTGGTAGGGCTTATCTTTGTGGTACCTTCAGTGTGTATCCTGGCATCATACAGCCTCATCATCTCTGCTGTGATGAAAATTCCTTCTGCCCAAGGAAAACTCAAGGCTTTCTCCACCTGTGGATCTCACCTTGCTTTGGTCATTCTTTTCTATGGAGCAATCACAGGGGTCTATATGAACCCCTCATCCAATCATTCAACTGAAAAAGACTCAGCCGCATCAGTGATTTTCATGGTCGTAGTCCCTGTGTTGAATCCCTTCATTTACAGTCTAAGGAACAATGAGCTGAAAGGGGCTTTAAAAAAGACACTAGGCCATAGCAAAATCTCCCAATGATTTATACTGGCTAAAAAAAGCTCAACAGGAGGCAAATCATGATGAGACCATCATTTTCACTCTCATCATAATTACAAACCTGTTGTTAAATACCTAATTAAACGTGTTACTGACCTAAGTTCATTACAAACTCTAGGAGTGACATAATCACGGGTCTGATCCATTTGAGCTCTCTAAGATATTACTGATATGGACAAATATTTATAAATATAGTCCCAGGAAATCACAATAAAAATATGAAATCAGCATTTGAATTTGTCACTAGGATATCTCATACAGCCCAGATTAACATAAGAATATACCAAAGGGAGTGCAAAATGGAGCATTTACTCAGGACTATCCCCCTAAAGTAGACTTGAGTAGGTAACCATACTGTTGTGCATGAAAACCACTAGAGGATAAAATTACTGTGTAATGAAATGTTCAAACCATAACTGCAATGTGAGGACAAAGGGAGAAGATATTGGTGAAGGTTAAAGAGGTCAGGTACAATTTCAGGAAAAAGATGGCTCTTAACCTTGGTCTTGAACATCGGTGAGTTTCACACAGGAATGATGAGAATATTCAAAACACATGAGGAATGCTTATAGGTAAGAAGCAGCATAGTACATATTGAACAAATTAATATGAATGTAATAAAGAGTCCATATTGGGGACTGGTGACAGTGAAAAATGGATAGTTATTTCTCACCCTGATATTTTGTACTTTTTCACATTCTATGATTATATTGTATACATTTCCTATAACCAGTCTATAGTCCCTTGTGTAACAAACAGAATTAATGTCTATGTCTATGTCTATATCTATGTAAATCTGCATGCTGGTCTACAAAGAAGTGACTGGCAGGCTATTAATTACCATTTTAACATTTAAAAATCTGTACTTGTTATTTACTCTGGAATATGCATAGAGCTGCCTATATAAGAAGTAGATCACACCTTTACTGAAAGCGTATACCGTTGAGACTTTTGACTTAGAGCTCATATCTGATTTAACTGGTTGTTTTCTGTGTCTACAATGTCCCCCAGAACCCTGAAAAGTGCATTTTTCCATATGACATATAACCTATATTTTAAGTCATACCATCCAAAATATCTCTTCAAACTTGGGAAAAATAAGCTCGACCATCTTCATGTGATGTAATAATTGACAGGCAGAAACAGAGATAAAAAGACAGCGATAGAGTTGAGTAGTTCATAAAATTGCTGAAAGGACTGGAGAAACAGGCTCAGAGGCCCATAGCCAGACCACAGCCAAAACAACATACTCATATTATGAGTTGACCGAAGTCGCTATCACTGAACACTGGGTGTTGCAGCTTGCACCACTGATGCTGCCTGCCCTAGACGCTGAATGCCTATGCTAGCCTACTGCCACTGCTGGCCCATAAACTGGACATTTCCACCACTGCCACCACCACCAAAGAGATTTTACATTCCCACTAGTTATTTACACTACCTATCCTTGATTCACATTGTAGGGAGCTGTACCAGATTAGTCAAACATAGAACACATGCCCTTGCCCAAAATACAAGGAAGACCGAGTATCTCAAATTTTCACCTGTACAAACACCATGCTGTGCCTCCCAGATCCCCTTTCAGGACTGAAGGACTATTCCCCACATGCCTGGAGTGCTGCTGGCTGATGGCCCTCACTCACAGCCCTCATTCTCAACTCCTCTACAGAGATTGCCCTCAGCTGAAAAGAACAGCCTGTCCCAAGGTCATGATCCCTTCTTAAGGCAAGCTGCATCCAGTGACTGGTCTCACATGGGGATATAAATGCCTAACACCACAACTCAACTCAGGACAACTATGAAGGGCCATTTCAGTTCCGTGGTAGCAACCAAAGCTTTTGCTGTGATTGCATCACAGCCCAACTTCTCTGTTCTGCCCAATGCTGCTGCCTTTACTCCCTCACAGATGTTAATTTTAAGATCACTACCTATAACTTCATGCATGGCATCAGTACCTCAGAGTACACTTCTCTTGGAACCCAACATGTAACACCACCTATAATGAAACAGTTAAGACAACGTTCTCTGAATATAATTCAATTAAACTAAAAATTAATGACATTCAGAAAGAAAAGAGCACTCCATTTGAAATGTTTTTAATTCTCTCTTAATCCTTGATTCAAGAAGGAAATGTAAACACTTGAGAATATCTGGAAAATGATGATAATCAAAACACTACATAAAAGAAAGTATAGAAACAGCTTCAGCAGTGTGCAATGGAGAATTCTTAGCCATAAACACTTATATGAAACATAGACATATTAATTAAGGATCCAAATGATATGTTGGAAAAAGACAAAATAAACTGAAGGGATAGAAAAGAAATAGAGATAAAAGCAGAAATTAATATTCAAACACAGAAAAGAAAAACTTAAAAAATAAATCCAAGAGATGGATATTTAAAAAGCAATCAATAAAATTGAGAAACCCACTACCTAAACAAATTAGTAAAAAAAGAGAAGAGCACAAATATATACAATAAGAAACAAGAGAAAATACCTAAAGACACAAAAATATTTGAAGAAACATAAAACTAAAGTAATTTAGTTAAATCTATGCAAATAAATTTGGAAATCTAAACAAAATGAATAATTTTCTAGGAAAATACATTTATCAAAACTGACCACAGATATTAAATCTGAACAGATTGATTTTCATAGAACTAAAAAAATTTTCAAAGAACACCCAAAAAGAACCAGACTTGAAGATTAATAGAGGATTTCTACCTAAACCTAAATAATTGCCAGAGCATAAAAAAGCTTACAAAATGTATTTAAAATGAGCAACATTAATATCAAAATCTGGCAGACATTAGACAAAATTGAACTAGACAAATCCCACTCATGAGTACTGATGCAAAAAATGTAAATACAATATCAGCAAAAGGAATCCTAGCACTTCAAAAAAATAATACATCATGAACCAACAAGCTTTATCCCAAGAATGCAAGAATAGTTTAACATTAATATAGTTGTTAATGAAACTCATCATAATATCAAAAAAGATAAAATAAACAGGAATAATCTTAAAAACTGTCCAAGATAAATATGAAGAAAATTCTAAACCCCTAGTGAAGGAAACAAAAGATGACTTGAATAAAAGATACAACTCCATAAAGATGGTCAATTCTCCCTAAATCAGTTTCAAAATTTAATGCGATTTCAAAAATTACTAAGAGTTTTTGAAGCCAGAAACAAGTTCTAAAAGTTTACAAGGAGAAAATAAACAAGCAGATAAATAAGGGTTACTAGATCCATCAGATATTAAAACATTGTACAGTCTCAATAATTGTGTAGCACTGGCATTTAGCAAAACAACCAAGCCAACAGAACAGAATAGAATTCAATTACAGAAAAGAGTTTAGTATAAGAGAAATATGGAAAATGATAAAAAGGAAAAATGTACTATTTAATAAATGGTGTAGGAGCCTATCTAAAAAAAAATTGAACCCAGTAGTTATATATTTCTCCATGACAAATAATAAATGAATCAAAGACTTAAATGTAAAAAAGATGAAATAATAAATGTGTACTGATGAGACATAAGAGAATTTCTTTATATTCAAAATCCAGAAATCACAAAAGAAAAAAATTGATATATTCAACTACATAAAAGCTTTTTAAAAATAAAAAATTATACATGGCAAAAATTCGAAAGAAATGTTAAAAGAAAAATGCCAAATAACAGGAAATATTTCCAACTCATATTACAAAGGGCTAAAGTAAAGAATCCCTGGAAATAGATAAAAGACCTAATAGAAAAAAGACAAAAGATATTGGTAAGTAATTCAAAGAAAAGGAAATTCAAATGACTTCCAAACACATCAGTAAGTACTCAATATCATTTATAAAAAGTAAAGCAAATTAAAATTACAGTGAAATACCTACAGGACTTTTTAAATCATGAATTTCATGATGCTTTCTGTTAGGAAGACATTGGCGAACAGTCATATCATATAATATCATCAGAGTGTAATCTGGTACAATTACTATTGTTGGCAAATAGATAGATAGATTCTAAATATAAGTGATATCCTTTGACTCAGCAATTCCACTTTTGAGAATTTACTCTTCAGATATAATTGAGTATGTACAGGCAAGAAGCCAGCCTGAGATTGTGGACATGAGCAGTAAGCAGAAAATGAGTAAGGCATATGGGAAGAACACCGGGGTCTGGTGTAGATGAAATAAGGGAGTTCAGGAAGAATGACCAGGAGAATCCTAAGGAAGAGAGTTGAGTAAGGATTGAGGATAATATTGAGATCATTCAAGAAGAAAAGCTAGAATTTGGCCTGTTCAGGCTCAGAAAATTAACCCTGCTGCAGGTCAAAGATAATAAAAGAACAGGATAGGTTGCCGAGAATAAACTGATGTAAAGATACCAGCTTGAATTGAGTGCAATTGCAGTCAGGCCTACATATCCCTTCAAGACCTGTTAACTCCCAGAATCCTCACATTAGTGTGAGAAAGGGGGACCCTGAGAGTGGTTACCATGGTGACTGTAGAGCACAGAGACAGTTGATTATTTCCTCAGAATCAGTTTGATTCCACAAAATCAAATGGCAAAACTTAAGAAGTCTGTCAAACCAACTGTCAAAGAGAGTATGCTAAACATGACTGCATAAACATGGATGAAGGGAGTATAAATTAGACAACCACTTTGGAAAACTGTTTGACATTATTTTACAAAGTTTAACACTCATACACCCTCCACCCAGTAATCCTACACCTGAGAGAAACTCTTAGGCTGAGAAGCATTGTTTGTAATTGCTTTTTTTAAAATGGAAACAATCCAAATGCCCATTCATGTGACTAATATTTATTGAGTATATTTCAGGATATGCCCTAGATGTTTGGATGTGGTAGTGGACCAAACAGACAAAAACTATGATTTTGACAATCTTACACTCTAGCATAGGAGACAATTGACATAATAAATAAAATAAATTGCACAGCATGTTAGAAAGTGCAACAGAAAAAGTAGAGCAGGGAAAAGGAGTGAGAGGGGGCAAGAGAAACCTCTTTGAAGAGGTATGACTTGAGCAAAGATTTGAAAGAAGTGAAGGGAGTTAGCCATACTATGGGCAGAGCAAACAGCCATAACCATGGCTCTGAGCAAGAATATGCCTTGTATGTTCCAGTAACAGCAAGGAGGCGTATTAGCGGTAGAGTAGAATGAGCAAGGGAAGAGCATATTTGGAGATTATGTAGAAAACAGGTCATATAGAGTTTCATAGGTCATGTTGAGAACTTTGGGGTTTAACTTTAACAAAATGGGGAGCTACTAAAGAGTTTTAAACAGAAAGTACCTGATAGAACTTGGGCTTCAACAATAGCAGTCAGGCTTCTCTACTGAGAATAAACTGTGGAAGACTCAAGTAAAAGCAGAGAGACCACTTCAGAGGCTATTGCAGTAATCCAGAAGAGAGATATAGTCCATCAGCCCGTTTTTAAGAGAATGGATATTTGCAATGCTACATTCACATCTGGGTTATTATACAGTAATAAAAATTAATTCTAACTCGACGATACAAATAAATCTTAGTAACATTGCTGAGTGAAAAGAAGTAATGGATTACATATGGCATGTCTTTTAGGTCTGAAACAACTGAAACCATATACAGTGTGGCCATGCACAAATATCTAATAGAACTTCTAGTAGAACTATCTTTCTAAAAAGCAAAACAACTAACAAAACTAGTGATAGTGTTTATCTCTGATGAGAGGAGGTACTTGAGAAGGACTAGAGAAAAGAATAGTAGTAAATGTAAATTATTTTCAATCTATAAATTCTTATAGATTGGGTAATGGATTCAAGAATGTTCACGCTTCAGGTCCCTGCATAGGCCAATGCCAGCCAGGGGTTATGATTAATACCATTTTTTATATCTGAGCTCTGCCGGGGTGGGGGCATGAATCAAGTGCTCAGAAAAAGGTTGCATGGGAGTGCAGGAAGGTTTTGCAGAGGAGGTAGTTTGAGCTGCGTCCCTGATGCGTGGGCTTCAATTTCATTGCCCTTTATTGAAGTCGAAGCCAAGGCCACATAGGTAGAGGAGAATCAAGTTTACTCCTACAGGGGAGAAATAAGGAACCTGCTCCTCCAAGCCCTGAGAACTTCAGGACTTCGGCGAAGACGTCGAGGAAACCGAGTCGGTCGCATAAAGGGACCGGACGTTTCTGGGAATTGTAGTCCAAAGCCAAGTCCGCCTTCTGCGCAAACTCACAAGTCCCTGGGAACGAAATCCTTGAGGGGTGTCGCAGCCCCGTCCTTCCACCGGAAGTGTCCGATCGGAACCAGCCCTGTGAGAGAGGTGAGTCCGGGTTTGGGGACCCAGGTGTCTGCACTGTGTCCCCCTCCAAACATCCAGTCCCTGTTATGTCCCTTTAGGGATTACAGCATCCTCCCGGCGACCGGACCCTGGCCTTTAGAGGAATCCTGGAGAAAAGTGGAACGAGCCTCGGCTTTGGGAGGGCACCACGCCCGCGTATTTCGGGAGGGTATGGAGGTCTCCATAGTTACCTCCGCCGCGCGTGACGTCATCGCGGAGGGCTGAGAGGGCGTGGTTGGGGGGGTCCGTCCTGCTGGATTTGATTCTGGGGTCACTAGTAAGAGGAATGGCCTGATCCAGCAGGGTGGGTCGGCGAGGGGCGGCTTATGTCTCGGATCTCCTGCTCTCTGCCAAAAAATACTGCCGCGGGGTCCGCTTCCAAACGCGGGCTTCCTTGAGAGGAGTAACCGTCTTTTTAAGGGAGTATAAAGTATAATTATTAATTTCAGGGGAGATGAGAACAACCCCAGCCTTCCCCTGAAATGTGTTCATACAGTAAATAGTGAGTACGAGGGGTCTTCAAAAAGTTAATGGAGAGGTTCATATTATCTTTTAATTCTATTTTCCAGGAACTTTTTTTTTTTTCCTGAGCCTAGTTTTGTTTTTTTCCCCACGAACTTTTTGAAGTACCCTTATATTTCCTGTGTGCCGGGAACGCAGTGAAACCAACACTGAGCACCTGCCCTCGTTCTAGAACGAAAGACAGACAACAGAGCATGCAGTGGAAAGTGTCTCAATGTGACAAACCCAAGAAAACTGAGAGCCTTCCACAACACGCTCTTTGTGGCCTCTGCTCTGCTCCGTGGCCGCTACCGGAATTCTGCTAACTCCCCTTCCATCGCCAACAAAACTCTCTCTTGTCTTCCTCTTCCCCAACGTGCACACCAGGGACCTACTCATCCATCAGCAGCCTTGCTCTTTACTGAACCTCCACTTTTCTCATAATTAATTACTTCTTCCTCTCTGTTTTCATAGTGTTTGTTTACACATCTGCTTAGCCATTTTTGTAACTCTCCCCCAACACAGTAATTGTAAGGCACTTAGGCACTCGATAAATGTTTATTAGCTTGACGTTAGTAAGGCTGGGGGTGGGGGGTAATAGCTAATCCTTGAAGACTAGATAATTCTATCTGGAGCTATGGACTCAGTTTTAAATAGATGAGAAGTGAAGAAACACGTGGAGATAGGACTATCAGCTATCTGAGGAAATAATATGTTGTAGAACCAGCTACATAGCATGATAACTTAAGTTTAAGAATTTCAGATTATATAGATCTATTTTACTGCCAATCTTTCTATGCTAAATGAGATAATACTCATAAAACATTAGGACACTACTTGGTAAGCACTTGACTAATACATCTAGGAAACAAAACAAGAAGTAAAATTAAACCACTACATCAAAGGAATGGTGGATTGAGACTGTCCGGTTGATATATCACAGCACTGCCCCTTTTTTCCCTTTCTCATTCCTAAATTTTGTTCTTACTTATACTCATTCAAACTCTTATGTTTTCCAAGGTTCAGTCTGAGCCTGAGATCTTCATTTTATACTCTTGTATAATTGATCCCAATACATATTTTCAACTACCCTTTCCATGGATCTTGTCCAAATCTATATTCCCATTCCTAGCTCCTTTCCTTTATTAAAATCTCATAGTATCTGATAGAATACAGAATATCCAAAACAGAAGTCATCTCAAACTTTCCCAATTTCCCCTTTCATTCAATAAGTTAACAAATATGAAAACTTCAGAACAAATATTAATATCGCATTGTCCTTAATCTCATGGAGGGCCGGCTGATTGATGAAGAAAAAGAACCAAACAACTAAAAATAATACAAGGTGGTATGTGTCCTATTCACAGATGTATGTGAACTTAGGCTAGAGTTGAAGAATTCCTTGAGGGGTAGAATTCTTAGTCACTCCTGTCATCACACTCTGCAAGCTGGTCTCACCATCAATCTGCTGCTCGTTCCCACTTCTTCAACTCTGTTCCTGTCCTCTCCTTTCTGAATTATTCTCACCTTTTATTGTCTAATTTAAGCCCCACTAACTCTATGAAATATTTGCTACCATTTTGCTGTTCATTTCTAAATTCATTGCTACCATTTGCTCCCACCTCATAACCGTTAGGCTATTGAGTGTCTCCACCATACAACTCATTTAGTACGTCAACATTCGACATTTACTAAATAGTTACAAATGTATGTGTCTTGTGAAACATATTTTTCCATTTAAATTTTTATGTCCATATGGGTTTTACGCCATTTCTTCCCAACTGGTTTGCAAACTCAAACACTTTTTTTTTTTTAATCCCTTATAGCTGTACATCAGAGTACAGGTTTTCCAGGCATACCCCATAGTGACCAAGTTAGCATCTCCAGGGGCAAGAATCTGTTTCTTATGATGATTAGGCAGCAAGCTCAGCCCTGCACTCAGACTTTCTTGTAACCCACTGCTGTCCAACTTGTAGCCCAGTGCTTTGCTTAGAATAAGATTCTTAATAAAGTATATGTCAGTGCATCAGTAAATAGTCAACTTAGTGAAATGTTTAGTAGAAGAACCTGAAAGGAGGGACATTTGCATTTTGGTTTGGTACTCTCAGGTTTCACCTGTAAATCCTCTTAATTCAGTTTTTCAGTTCAAAAGCCAGACTGACCATTCCCGTGGACCGAAAAGACATAAGGAACTGATAAATTCAATAACAAAACTCACAGAAGACTGATAAGCAAATCATGGTGCTCATTCATTATACTTCATTTATTAGTGAGATGAGGGGCTTCAATGGCCAAAACATGGACTGAGCCATGAAACTAGGAAGGCAGAGAAGGAACTGTTGACCCAAGTGGAAACCTACTGAGACTTTTGGGGAAGGAGCCAGTTATGCTGGCTGAAGTTAATCTCTGGGTCTCAAAAAACTTACCCTATTCTATTATTTTAAGAGATGTACAAGTAATCCTAGTTCCAAGTTTGGAATAGATAATTATAACAATCCAAGTTTGTGTTTTCCTCACACTTTTATGAGTACAGTGGCCTTATCAATTCACATGGCATTCCACCCTAGAAATGAACAACATGTTCATCTCCACAAACAGTATTCAGCAGGTCATTCTGCTCAGAAGCTTTCATTGGCTCCCCAGTGCCTTAAAATATAAACTCTATATTCATGAACTGGACATTTGATGATTTCTACAGTAAGGCCCAAGTTTTTGCCTCTATAATTTCCTTATATAAACCTGCTGAACTTTTTGCTTTCCCACTTCTATATTCCTACCCTTAACCAATTGTTCAAACTGTTATCCTGCTTGTAATTTTCTTTTTCTCTCTCAATGTCCTAATCAAATCTTATTCATTCTTCAGGATTTAGCTTTTTCATTAGGCTTCCCTTGACCATTGCAACCAACTATTTTTCCTATCTTTTATTTTATAAAGAATTTTTAACATTTTTCTCTTTTGGTGCTTATTTTCTGTATGATTTACTTATTATTTAATGACGTAGCTTGTTAATATTTAGTATTGTCTTACATTTAAGCATAATGTTTGTAATTTGGGTTTTTTTAATGTTTGTGATTTAAATTGTATTATTTTTAAGTTAAAAGTTTAAGCTGTGCTGAAGTAGAAATCAGATAAACAGTTGTATTCCACAGAGCACATATGTCAGTACTTTTATAAACAATAAATGCCCAGTAAATTTTTGTGTAATGGAGAATGATGATTTCTGTGATTGTGGTCTTTCATCTCCCTAGACAGTAATTTTTGTTCCCTCCCCGTCTTTCTGCGGGTCCAGCCGATGAGCCGGCGGGGGCGTGGGGAGAGGCGCAGGTGCGAGGGTCTCGGGCACCTGGGAGAGCCCCTCCCTCCCCGGATGGAAGTAGCCAAGTTGAGAGGAGGAATTCCACCTCGGGTGCAGAGAGGGGACAGAGTGGCCGAGATAATCATGGTTGTAACAGTTTCTTACTTGTAGACTGCGTCAATTTTTAAGGCTGTTTCCCATTCATAACCTGATTCCCTTCGCTTTCTCATTCATTCTTTCATTTATTAAATACATTTATTGAGCATCTCCTATGTGTCTGGCATTATGTGTAAGAGTGCTGGTTTTATAGGGTGAATTAAAGAGCAAAGACCTATGGCTCATTTGTTTGTTTGTTTTAGCTCTGCCGCTTACTGTGTGGTTTTGGAGAAACTGGTTAATCTGTGCCTCAGGTTTCCCACCTGTAAAGCAGAACACATGAAGCCTCACAAGGCTGCTGTGGAATCAAATGAGACAACAGTGGGGAGAAATCTTTACACATCTTACAACATTATGTGAATGAGTGATTATTATTAGTTTGCACAAATTTGTTAGCTACTTCGTTCATTCAAAAAATATGTATGTCCTTAAATTATTTCATCCTTTGGCTGAGCGTGAAATCTGGAGTGAGAACCTGGGTGTGCCCCCAACTCACCAGCTGTGTGATCTTAAGCAACCAACATCAGCTGAAAAATGAGAATGTCGACCGGAAGTGTCCGATCGGAACCAGCCCTGTGAGAGCAGTAATTTTTGTTCCCTCAGGAGATCTCTTGAAACTAAAGAAGACCCTTCCCAAAGCAGAAGTGGACTTTCTGATAACATATTCTAGCCCAATATGGCGACATCATCAAAGAAAGCTGCAGCTCAGACCTTTCCAGAGAATGATGGACTTCTGATAGTGAAGGTAGAAGAGGAAGGGTTTATCTGGAGGCAGGACAAGTGGACTTTCTGATAACATATTCTAGCCCAATATGGCGACATCATCAAAGAAAGCTGCAGTTCAGACCTTTCCGGAGAATGATGGACTTCTGATAGTGAAGGTAGAAGAGGAAGGGTTTATCTGGAGGCAGGATACTTGTGTACAGAGAAGCGATCCCCTCAGGCAGGAGCTCTGCCGACAACTTTTTAGGCAGTTCTGCTATGAGGATTCTCCTGGACCCCGCAAGGCACTGAGCCGGCTCCGGGAGCTCTGCTGTCAGTGGCTGAAGCCAGAGACCCACACCAAGGAGCAGATCTTGGAGCTGCTGGTGCTGGAGCAGTTCCTGACCATCCTGCCAGGAGATCTGCAGGCCTGGGTGCGTGAACATTACCCAGAGAGTGGAGAGGAGGCAGTAACCATACTGGAAGATTTGGAGAGAGGCACTGATGAAGCAGTACACCAGGTNAGGAGGCAGTAACCATACTGGAAGATTTGGAGAGAGGCACTGATGAAGCAGTACACCAGGTGCATAAGGGATGGGAGACCTAAGACTTCCAGAATGGATGAGTCCCACAGTGGGAGGAAAGGGCTTGAGATTTGAGTATCTAGTGACACTTGCAGGGGCTCTTAGTACAGTGTGCATTTATGTCTCCTTTTTTGTCTGTTTGGTACCACACTACATTTTACAATTGATTCAGACTTGATTCTTCCTTCCCTAGCTTTGTATTCCTACAGAAGGTTCTCTTTTTTGTTAAAAAATGTTTAATTCCAACAGGGATTCTCTCATAAGCCCAAATGTACTTAATTTTTTTCAGGTTTCAGCACATGGACATGGACAAGAAATATTCAGGAAAAAGTTATCACCTCCTGGACCAGCACTTAGTGTCCCGTTCCAGCCAACAGAGACCAAGGCCCATTATGGTTCTTCAGAACCCCAGCTCCTACTGGACTGTGGTAAGGGGCAGGATGTTAGGCGGTACATGTCACTTAAGAAGCAAGAGAGAGTGGGCCGGCCCGGTGGCACACTGGATAGTGCGCCGCTTGGGAAGCGCGGTCCCGTTGCCAGGTCCCGGTCCGGTGCGGGGGCGACACTGAGGGTTGCGATCCGTTGCCGGACACGGAAAAAGACAAAAAAAGAAGCAAGAGAGTGAATCTCCTTCCTCTGACTAGTCTTGGTAACTGTAGGGGGTCCTTTCTTTATTACCCAGTGAAGAGTAGAGTACTTGTTTTTTTATGTGTCTTCGGCCGATTGGGGGAAAAAAGATAATTCTGTTCCCTTATCCAGAATATTTCCAAAACATGGGATATTTTTATGTTGTGACCAAATTAAAGGAAAGAAAAATGAATGAGTTAACAAAGTGTTATAGAAAGAGAAAAGAAGCAAAAGAGGAAGAAACACATGGACAGAAACAAAACATGTTAATAAAGAAGTATATATAATGATAGAGGGGGGGCAGATACATGGTGATATACTCAGAAATAGAATATAATTCACAAATACATATAATATGATCCCATATTGTTGCCTTTTATATTGTACTCTTGGCCTTTTAAAGCTCTCATGTTTTTATAGAAAGTTAGCCATACTTCTGGAGACTACCTCCATAGAATACTCATCTCTGTTCTAAATCTCACCTGTTTAAAAGGTTCATAGATGCAATATCACTTTAGGTATAAGTGTTCCCGATAATAAATCCAAGAATAAGTTACTGTTCATTTTTAATAAATTACCACAGATTTTGCTTTTAGATTTGTTCTGGAAACATCTCCATCTACCCCGTATAAAATTGTAAATTTCCCTCACCAAAAGACCAACACTCCCTAATCCTCTTTCCTGCCCTAGCCCATTCTAGATAAAGGAAACCCTATAACAAAGAGAGGCTGCTTGGCTCCAACACAGTATAGAGTCGTGAGCACAGTACAGTCATGAGATAGAAGGCAGGATTTGTGAGGACTAGATCATGAACAGATCTTGGAAACGAGGCTGAGGAGTTTAGACTCGTCAAAGAAGAAAAGAGATTTAAAGGTTTCTGAATAGGATGTAAAAGGATGGCTGTTGAATGACAGTCTGGTAAGAATATTTAGGATGACTAGGAAGAAGAAAAACAGAGTAAAAACAGCAAAGAGGCTGTTACAGTCATTTAGACAGGAAGTGGTGAGGTTCCAGACTATGGTGATGGGAACAGAAAGACGAAGGAACGTATACAAGGCATATTTAGCAGAAAGAGATGACAGAACTTGGAAGGTTGATTAGCCATGGAATGTGAAGAAATGAATGATGATAGATGGAGGTTTTCCCCTCCATATACACATACCTCAGAGTCATTTATAGCTGTTCTTTTCTCTCCTGTGTCCTCATCTGCTTTCTTTGAGGCAATGCCTCCCTTTTTCCCTCTAAACCTAACTCTGAAAATGTGTCATAGACCTAAAGTTCCCCAGATCTCCCTTGGGCACTTTACATAGTTCTTTCTCCTTACTCTGTCTCTCCACACCCCACCACACCATTCTTGCTGTTGATGATCCTTCTCCCAGTCTTTTCTATTTTATCTCTCATCCTTAGATTCCCTCTCTCTGCCAACCACTGCATGCATTACTTGCTTTTACCAATGTTTCTTTGTTTTGTGTCCTCATCCATCACTCCTCTCATGAGAAAGGCCACATATTTGAAATGACCAAGTGAAGTATCAATATGTAACTATCTGGAGTGTACCCCAAGAATTTCTTTACTTCCAGTTCAGCAAACAGGTGATATTTTACCTCTTTTTTTTTTTCATTATTTTAGATAATGAGAGTAAAAACAATGGATCCATGTCAAAGCTGGACATTTATGAAAATATGGAATCACAGAGAATTATATCAGGAAGAATCTCAGGATATGTGTCAGAAGGATCTGATGAGCCTCCAGACATCTGTAAGTCCGCAGGCAGGATAAAGAGGCACTGGGAGCAAGAACCAGGGGAGTCTCGGAGACCATCATCTGCCCAGGATAGAGGTTTTAGTAAAATCCTAACCCACAAAAATATACTCACAGATGAAATAGTAAGCCATGATGGATGTGAGAGAAGCTTAAATCTGAATGCAAATAAATTCACACACCAGAAATCTTGTAAACATGGTACCTATGACCAGAGTTTCAAATGGAATTCAGATTTTATTAAGCATCAAAGAATTTATGCTGAAGAAAAAAATCACCAGTATGGAAAATCTTTCAAGAGCCAGAACCTTATTAAACATGCAGCAATTTTCAGTGGAGAGAAAACCCATCAGTGTAACGAGTGTGGGAAAGTTTTCAGGCACAGCTCAAAGCTTGTTAGGCATCAGAGAATCCACACTGGAGAGAGACCTTATGAATGTAATGAGTGTGGGAAAGGCTTTGGGGGGAGCTCAGATCTTATTAGACATCAGCGAATTCACACTGGGGAAAGACCCTTTGGATGTAAAGAATGTGGGAGAGCATTCAGCCTGAACTCACATCTTATCCTGCATCAGAGAATTCACACCAGAGAGAAACCCTATGAATGTACCGAATGTGGGAAAACCTTCAGAGTAAGCTCACACCTTATTCGGCACCTGAGAATCCACACTGGAGAGAAACCCTATGAATGCAGTGAGTGTGGGAGGGCCTTCAGTCAGAGCTCACACCTTAGTCAACATCAGAGAATTCACATAAGGGAAAACCTATTAATGTAAGGAACTTAAATTCACATGGAAATGCTGAGGAAATAGAAAAATATTAAAAATATTAAATAAAAAATAAATCTTGGGCAAGATGAATGACTAAAAAATCAATGTCTCTTTTTTCTCTCATTCTCAGGCTTGCTGTTCTATATATGGCCTTCATCTCTGTGTGTTCACCCTTCCCGAATTCCAGTCTTTTCTTTTGCTTCTCTGCTTTACCTTCCTGATATTCTTTCCCATGACTTTAATTACTCATGTTTGTCTAACTCTCTGGCTCATCAACCTTATGTAACACTTTCCAAACATCTTCATGGCACACAGTCTTCCCTGTAGTTTCCTTTTGAAGCTGTTATCAATGGAATAGGTTCTTCCTGTTTCCAGCCCTTTCTTCTCTTGTCAATCCCTACTTTATCAGATTTTACATCAAGGTAGGCACATATGCACCTTCCCTTCTGTCAGTACTACTCACTACAACCTCCCATCCTGGATTTGATTTAAAGCTGCTGTTTTAGTCTGTTTTGTGTTGCTCTAACAGAAATACCTGAGACTGGGTAATTTATAAAGAAGAGAGGTTTATTTGGCTTACAATTCTGGGACAGGTGCATCTGGCATGGGCCTCAGGCTGCTTCTACTCATGGCGGGAAGTGGCAGAAAGCCAGCAGGTGCAAGCAGATCACATGGCGAGAGGAAGCGAGAGAGCGAGAGAGAGAGAGAGAGAGAGAGAGAGGTGCCAGGGTCTTTTTAAGCAATGAGCTCTCACAGGAACTAATAGAGCGAGAACTCTCTCATTAATCCCCCGTCCCTCAGGGAGAGCATTAATCCATTCATGAGGGATCCGCCACCATGATTCAATCAGTTTCCAACACTGCCACGTTGGGGATCAAACTTCCACATGAGTTTTGGAGGGGACAACATCCAAACTCCATCAGCTGCTTCCTGGGCCACCAGACCCCCAGATCAAAAGTATATCTCACGATAACAGTTTGGAGTAACCACTCTGTGGTAATATTGAGATTATGGCAACACCAGTCGCAAGTCAAGTGGATGGCTTGGCTCAGCTTCTAACTGTTAAGCTGTGCCTGTGCCCTCCAGCCTCCCTAGCCCCCCGCCCCCTCCCCCCCACAAGCCCATCCATCATGTTTGCAGCTTCAGTCTTGCTCCCTGTTTTGCATTTTTATTCTGTTTCTGTTCGATAGAGAGCCATAAAATGTTTCAGCCTATGTGTGTCTTTTTTTTTTTCCTTTTGAATTCATCATTTCTAAATGTTTAGAGCAGCATGGATTAAATATTTATGTTTTTTTTTGTTTTTTTTTTTTTTTACCTAGAATCAATCCAGCAAGCTGGTCTTCAGTATTCATTCCCCAACCCATCTTTTTAAAGTTTTCTTCTGTTTCCTAAATTGCCTCTGTTTCTTCTGGGGGTCAGATCTCTTTTTTACTCTTGTCCCATTTCTTTCATGCTCTGCTCTTGATTTTCATTAACTGTCTTCTGATGCGTGGCTGCCTATTCATATTTAGGAGTAGAGTCCTGTGCTGGTTAATTTAGATAGTGTGAGTCTCCACTGCAGTTACAGGAAGGTGCTTCTGCAGCTGGCCTTACCCCAGTGTAAAGTCTCAACACAGTTTGTATGTAAGCAGGCTGTTTTTGATAATAGGCAGGCCTTCCTTTAGAGTGAGTAAACAGGAGCAAGCAGACAAGCTGGGGACCTCCACAATTACCAAAAATAAGAACCACTTTCTCTGAGGTGAAGAACTTCACGATACTTTACTCCTAGGCAGTGCTATCTGTGTTTATTTTTCCTCCTCCTTGTTCCGTTGTAGAGGTCCAGATTCATCTTCAGTTCTGCTATGCTTCTTTTTTAGGCCTCCTTTTTCTTGTTTAAACAAGAGCCCTCCCTCTTGTTTTAGAAAGAAGGTATCAAGTTGTCACTGGAAGACAAAAGCCCCAACTACCAATTAGAAAGGGGAAATATGTAACTGCCCCAAATGCAGTTCTTAAATTAATGGCCCACTCTTGTCCTTTGAAGATGTTGGTCCTGAGGTTAGAACTTCTCCAAGGTTACTTTGGAGATGAACACCTGGCATTGGTGTCTTGCATGGCTGTTTCTTCTATTTCTCCCAATCTGATCTCAATTGCTTATTCTTTACCAGAAATACCTCAAAATTTCAAATCCACTAGTGGCACTCTTTGTCTTCTGGCACTGTTAGTTGGTTAGTTTTTAGTTTTTCAGTGATTTCAGTAGGTTTTTGGGAGAGAGGGGAAGTAGATATTTGGATCACTATTTCAACTTGAACTTAAAACAAGCCATGTCTTTTCTTCTGTAGCGCCCCTTCTCCCATTTTCTCATTTTTACACACCCCACTTTGGGATTCTTAGGGAAGTCTTTCTGGTTAAAGTGAAACTGGAGCCAGACCTTGAAGGATGGACAGGGTTTAGGTAAGCGGAGAGTAGTAGGGAGTACACTTCTAGAGCACAGGACAGTGTGAGCAAAAGTGTGATACTGAATGAAGAAGCAAATATGAGAATCCAGACATCTTCTCTTAAGCTAGACATTAAAGAGATTTACAAAAATATGAAATAGTTCCAATCCTCTCACCAACTTTTTTTGTTTTGGAAAATATTGTTAATTTTCATAAAATAACTTGGCTTTGTTGTTGTTGTTTTTTAAATTTTTTCAATTTCTCAGTTTTAATTTCAAATACATCCAATATTGATACATAGAACCCACCTAAACAAATGATCATGGATCTCTCACTAGTTTTTAAGAGTGTAAAAGGGGTTATGAGACCAAAATATTTGAGAACTACTGTGCTAGTTCATATACTACTCATATATATGAAGTGGTTCTTCTGAAACTAAAATGCAGAGCAACTGAGAAGAATTTAAGAATATTCTTGTGTCCCTAGATGTGGGAAATATTTGGATTCTTGTTAGAAACATGTCCCCTGCTGATACAAACAGCGAAAATACAAGTAACCAGAGTCTAACTTTTTTGAGCTTTGGTGGGGCTATTGTTAGAAGTTTAAAATGTGTCCTCTAATCCCTGGTACGGCTACTATTACTAGCTATTGATTGATTGATTGATTGATTGATTGGGCAACTGGCCAATACAGGGATCCAGTTCCTTGATCTTGGTGTTATAAGTGTGCTCTAATCAACTGAGCTAACCAGCCAGCCCCCCAACCTATTTAAAAGGTTAAATACTTATTTTCTATTGCAGGAAGTCAATAGACAATATATAGTATCTATACATGAGAAACTGAGAAACAGCAGTGTTAGCATTTTATTTATAAATATGGAGATAAACATCAAAAGTTAAAGGAAAGAAAGTGGTTGTCCTTGGGAATAAATATTGATGGGGAAGGAAGGAGTGAAGCCTGGTATTTTTCTCATCATGAACTTAAAAGTACTATTTAATTTACTTTTTTACAATTTACTTTTATTAATAAAATCCACAAATCCTAGGTGTACAGCTGAATGAATTTTTACATAGCTGTGAAACCATGTAACCACAACCCCAAACAAGGGTAAACTTGTTTACTTTTCTGACTTCTATCACTATGGATAAATTTTACTTGTTCTTGAACATATGTTCTACATATTATACTTGAGATTCATCCACATAGTTCATCTACCAATAGCTCTTTTTTATTTCTGAGTAGTATTCCATTGTATGAACATACCACTACTTGATTCTCTATTCTCCTGTTAATGAACATTTGGGTGTTCTGTGAATGCTGTGAACGTTCTTTGTGTAGACTTAACATTTTCATCTCTCTTAGGTGTAAAATCTAGGAGTGAGATTGCTGGGCTATAGCATAGGCATTATTTGACTTCATTAGAAACTGTCAGTTTTCCAAACTCATACTATTTCACATTCCTATTAGCAGGTAGAGTTCCAATTGCTTCACATTCTCGTCAACACTTGGTATTGTTAGTCTTCTTAATTTTAACCATTCTAATGGATGTGCAGTGGCAATTCAATGGGGCTTTAGTTCTGCATTTCCCTGATGAATACAGTGATATTGAGTACTTTTTCAAGTACTTATTGGCCATTCATATATCTTCTTTTGTAAATTGTGTGTTCAAATCTTTTGCCTCCTTATGCTGGATTATTTGTCTTTTTATGATTGAGTTGTGAGAATTCTTTATATATTCTGGATAACAGTTCTTTGTCAGATATAGGTATTGCAAATATTTTCCAGTGTGTAGCTGCTTTTTTCACTTTCTTAATGGTGCCTTTTGGTGAGTAGAATATTTAAATTTTGATGAGTATTTAAATTTTAAGATTTAAGATTTTGATTATTTAAATTTTAAATTTTGAAGTCAAATTTGTTTGTTATCATCAGTAAGTGACTTCTGTGTCCAGTTTAAGAATCTTTGCCTAGGCCATGAACTATCATACTTCCTATATGTACACAACTATGTCATACAGTATGAGCAGGCATAGTTGTGTACACATGTGTCTGTATAACTACCTATGTGTACAACTTTAGATTTAAAAAATTATTTTTTAAATGTAAAAAAAAGAAACTAAGAGTAGAATTCTAGTTTATTGCCAGTTACCTCCAGTTACCATCCCAGTTGGGAGGCAAGAGCTGTGAAATGAAGAGCAAAAATAGTGTTTTGAAAAAGTCCAGAAGTACTGTCACTTTTTTGGTGTTTTTGGTTACTCACTTGTTTTGTTGTGATGATTAGATAACAAAATCCCTAAAAAAAAATCAAAACTGCTTAGATTTGGCCCTGGTGGTTGGACAAAATATGTGGTGGTTGGGAATGGGGAAGGAATAGAAACATTAGTAGTGGCAACCAGGAGGAGCCAATAAAGAGGGAAATTAAGGTAAAGATTGAAGGGGCATTTGAGAACTCAGAATAAATGGGTAGTTAGGAAAGACACTGAAAGAATAAAAATGTGGAACAAAAACAAGAAAAATAAGACACTTCCCACAACCTCCACACCCAAAATCCTGTTTAGTCTGAAACGTTAAAGGCTTTCATACATATAAAGAATGAACATAGATTTGTTTCCTGAATTTTGTGGTATCAAAACTAGGGTCTAGTCCTGAAGCTTACATCATAGATTTAGCCTTAAAAAATACAAGTGGCAAAGAAGGTTTTGTAAGAGATTGAAATTCATTAAAACAGAAAAATGTGGAAAATATGTAAAGATTAAAAAAATTATATTCAAACAATTATTTTTTGAATACTTAATACTATAAAGTGTACTATTCCTTGGTGCCATAGGGAAATTACAGAACCCATTATCAGCAAAAATTTCTCAAAAAAATTGCAGTCTAGGCAAGGATCTGAGGGCAGTAGCCCCTACCCAAAAGCAGGCAAGAGAGCATGCCAAAAACACCACTTCCACACAGGAAGACCACCACAGCCACTGCCACAGCCATTGCTGCTGAAAAAGCAGCCAGATACCACAGCAGCAGCCACAGCCACCGTGTAGGCAGCCCACCAGACATGCAACTGCACTGACACAGAGTCACCAGTGGAGACTGGAAAAAGTAGAGGATGCTTCTTTCCTCAAAACCCATTCTACAGTAATAGAAGAAGCAACTGCTCTACTAGATGACCAGGCATCAATGTAGAGATACTAGAAATATGAAAACCCAAGAAAATATGACACCACCAAAAGGATACATTAATTCTCAAATACCAGACCCTATAGAGCAGGAAACCCCTGAAATAACTGCAAAGAAATTCTGAGCAACCATCTTAAGGAAACTCACTGAATATGAGAAGACTTAGCTAGACATCATAATAAAGTGAAGAAAAAATATCCAGGATATGAAGGATGAAATTTATAAAGAGATTAATACCTTAAAAAAGTATGTAGCAGAACTCATGGAACTGAATAATTCACTCAACAAAATGAAAAAACACAACTGAGAGCTTAAGCATCAGGCTAGAACAACAAGAAGAAAGACTTTCTGATCTTGAAGATATTCTTTTTGAAATAATCCAGGCAGACAAAAAAAAAAAGAAAATAGAATTTTAAAAAATGAAGAAAATCTAAGAGAGCTAGCAGACAACCTTAAGCACACAAATATTCAAATTATGGGTGTTCCATAAAATGAAGAGAAAGGAAAAGGCATGGAAAACTTATTCAATGAAATAATAATGGAAAACTTCCCAGGTATAGGGAGAGACACAGCCCTTCAGATCTAGGAAGCTCAAAGATCACCAAACAAATTCAACCCCAAAAGATCCTCTCCATGACACATTATAGTCAAACTGGCAAAGCTCAAAGATAAGGAGAGAATCTTAAAAGAAGCACAAGAAAAGCATCAAGTCACCTATAAGGCAGCCCCTAGCAGACTGATAGCAGACTTCTCAACAGAAATTCTACAGGCCAGAAAAAAATGGGATGATACATTCAAAATACTAAAAGAAAAAAACTGCCAGCCAAGAATACTGTACCCAGCAAGACTATCCTTCAGAAATGAGGGAGAAATAGTGTATTTTCCAGACAATACAAAAGTTACACTAGTTTACCACCACATGTCCAGCCCTGCAAGAAATCCTCAAGGGAGTCCAGCATCTGGAATCTGAAAAATGATAATCACTAACAGTAATACACAAGAAAGAACAAAAATGCACATGCAAAAGAGAAGGAAACTAAAGCTCACCCACACAAAAAACTATAATGATAATGTAATAATGCCCTTGTTTTATTTCTCATGTAATTTCATCTTCTCTGTTTTTTTCTTGGTTAGTCTAAGTAAGGGTTTGTAAATTTTGTTGATCTTCTTAAAGAATCAACTTTTGATCTTGTTGATTTTCTCTATTGTTTTTTAATTCCCTATTTCATATATTTCTGTTGTAATCTTTGTGACTTCCTACTTATTTTGCTCGTTTTTCTATTTTCTTAATGCAGAAGTTTACATCACTGCTTTGAAATTTTTCTTATTTTTAATATAGGTGTTTACAAGTAGATATTTTCCTCTAAACACTGCACGAGCCCTGCATCCTATTAATTTTGATATGTTGCACTTTGATCTTTATTTCAATGTACCTCTAATTTCCCTATGATTTTTCTTTTTACTCATTGTTTATTTAGGAGAGTGTAGTTAAATTTCCGCACATTTGTGAGTTTTCTAAATTTCCTTCTCTTATTGTGGTCAGAGAACATCTTTTTCTGTGACCTTAGTCTTTTTTTTTTTTTTAAGGAAAAATTTAAACAAAAACAAAAGTTCATGGAAAGATTTCCATTATCTTTCCATTCTATTTTTCCACAAATATTTGAACTGCCCTTGTGTTTATATTAACTGATTTTGTATGCAATTTATGTTGCTATACTTACATACTTAATTTCTGTTCTTGATTTCTTTTTATTAAGTGAATTTACTGATTTGCTTAGAAATTAATTTGCCTTTGAAAAGTTTATTCATCTTCCTCTGAAATTAATTTGATATTTGGATACTTTTGGAAGACTTTGGAGAGCCATTTCAAATAATTGTAGAGATTTTAATATAAATATACCAATTTTAATAAGTTTTACATCTCCAGTTTTTGTGAAAACTTGAAGCCCTACTTTCTACAGAGTATATTGTTATTCATCTGTTACTCAGTTTATGTATTTGTTATTTGAACAAATAAATGTGCATATCCTCGTAAAAAAAAAAAAAAGGAAATTTGTAGTCTATGAGGGAGGACTGGATATATTTATGAAGCGAAAACCGTAAAGTACAGGGTATCTAACAGAGCCAAACGCGAGTGCAGTTAATCAACATGATAATCTACTAAACGCTCCTTCCTCCACCGCTTTTGCAGCTTTCTCCTGTTCCCAGACCCGGCCTCCGGACGCTCGTGGATCTGCCGCGGGGACACTGTTATCCTTGCGAGCGAACGCGCGGAACTGGCCGGGAGCGCGAAGCGGCGTTGACATCAAGGTCCGTTTTTCCCCAGGACATTCACGCCGTCCAGCTACCGCGCAAGCCTGCAACGCGCAGACGCGGGACGAGCCCAAGGTGCAGCGTACTGCCAGTGAGGAGCCTGGTGCCTCCGTCCCTCCGTCTATCGACCATAGAGCTTTCAGACCTCCAGGGTTCCTAGAGAGTTTCCGGAAGTGGCCTTGGGGCAAGATGCGTGCTGGCCGATGTTGTACCTCCGCAGCTTGTGAGCTAGTGGTTGTAGGGAACTGGTCTGGGCACAGTTTTCATTCCTTTTTCTCCTCTACCTTGGGGAGCTAGTGGTTGTAGGGAACTGGTCTGGGCACAGTTTTCATTCCTTTTTCTCCTCTACCTTTCTCGGGGTTGGTCCACCCTTTGCAGCATTTTTTTCTCCATACCGGGCCACCTCTGGAACTCACGGTGAGTACGTTAGGGTTCCGGGCCGTAGGAAGGGGTGCGTTTTGTGGCCAGACCAGGCCGCAGCTGAGGACAGGCCCGAGGGGTCTGGAGGGGGGGTTCTCTACGGTGATCGGCGTCCCGGGCTGATTCGAACTCTGAGGGGCTGCCTTAGTTGCTGGCGCAGGTCGAGTTCATGACCCCAGACTTTTTGCGAGGGACCTTTTATGGGGCTTCGATTTCTTCATAGGTAATTGTTTTGTGGTATTATTTTGCAGTCGATCTTATTTGCCTCAAAATAGGGAACTGCCCCACGTTATCTTTTATGCAACTATTTCCATGGTCACTTAGCAATTTTGCGTTTCGGTCACAATAAAATTCTCTCTTTTCTCTTTTTTTTTTAAGGATATATTTTTGCTTTTGGAAGCCCCAGTTATCCATGGAAACATTCTGTTTTTGCTTTATTCTCCTCTTTTTAGCGTATTCAGAAAACGGTGGTGTGTTGACTGAATAACTGTATAAAAAACATTTTTGACAACTTCGGGGAAATGTAGAATTCAACCTTATTTGGAATACTTTGCTTATTTTATTTATTTGAAGCGAACTGAAGTAGATGCCTGGTAACTCTCTGGGAGAATCCCCATTTCCTAAACTCAGGTCAGTCATGAATAATTTTTTTCAGGTTACTTTAAGACTGCCACCACCACTTCTAAAATCATATTTCTGTCGTTTGATTAGTTGAGTATATTCGTGCAGCAGTCATTGTTTTAGCAAACGGATATATGTTCTGACTTTCTGTTATGTAAAATGTGGTAGATGTTGAAATATTCAGCTAATGCAGTTTGAGATAACTACAAAGTTTAGTATTTGCTTCACCTACCTTTTCTTGACCTTTAGAGCCTGAAAAAATGTATTTCTTGTTTTGTTTTCAGTTTCCAAACATTTCTCACATTAGACTTAATTAGTCCAAGGGAAGAATACATTCCTTCTATAACGATTGAAAAAATATTGCTGTTTAAAGTTGAGTTGTGGCTGGCTGGTTAGCTCAGTTAGAGCATGGTGCAGATAACACCAAGGTCCAGGCTTCCATTCCTGTACCAGCCAACCACCAAAAAAATAAATAAATAAAAAGTTGAGTTGTGCCTTAAATAGTTCACAGGATTATAGCATTTGAGATCCAGAAGAAGCTTTAAAGATTGTCTATTTTAAGTTAATAAATCAATAAACTTGACTAGGTGTTCTCTGAGGAGAATATCTGTTCACACAAAGTTATTTAAGAAGATACGTAGTGGGCTGATTTTATATTCGGTTATTTATAGGGTGTACTTCTCAAAAACTGGCTGACTAGAGAAGGAAGAGACTAAAAAATGGAAAATTAGCCACTGAAAAGAATTATCAAGATGGGGAATGGACAAGACCTGTTGGCCTATTTGGTATAAAATATGAACACACCTGATAGGTTACTTCCAACAATGTTACTATTGAGACTTTAGTACCACTTAAACAATAGAAGGTTCTTGAATGGTGCACTCTTCACGTTGAAATATTTTGTGGCTAGTATTGATGAGGATTGATTGTAAGATGGCTGGTTTTTCAGTAGTTAAAAATGAACCTTGAGGGCTGGCCCGTGGCTCACTCGGGAGAGTGCGGTGCTGATAACACCAAGGCCCCGGGTTCGGATCCCATATAGGGATGGCCGGTTAACTCACTGGGTGAGCGTGGTGCTGACAACACCAGTCAAGGGTTAAGATCCCCTTACCGGTCATCTTCTTAAAAAAAAAAAAAAAAAATGAACCTTGGGGCCAGTTAGCTCAGTTGGTTAGAGCATGGTGCTGATAACACCAAAGCCCAGGGTTCGATCCCTGTAACGGCCAGCTGCAAAAATAATAATAATAATAAAAATGAACCTTAGCTTTAAGGAAATTCTCAAGAAGACTTGGTAAGATTATAACAATATAGCATCACATTCTAAACAATTAGAACTTGGAATTCATGTACCATGGTAATAACCTGTAAGTTTTTAACATTAACCCATAAGTAGCTATTTTTAAAAAGTTTGAGAATTTGTTAAATTTTAATTAATTTAAAAAATTAAATTATTTTAAAATCATGGATGTAAATCCTATCTGTTCAAAACAAAATTGATTACCCCTCATCTCAAACTCTTCACAAAATCTCAACGTTTTGCCCAAATTCACTCTTCCCCCAAATCTTGCTATTCTAGCAAATCCTTCCACTTCTCTGTAAAGTCCTAATCCGTGAATTATACCCCTGATGTTAATCACCATATTTAACCTTAACTCTTGCTCCTTGGTTCTTTAGATTTGTAGCTTATTCCATACACTATTGTTCCCAGCCTTGTGTAACTTTAAAGATAATGCTCAAATTCCCTTTCCTTTTTCTACATACTCTCTGAATAGGGGTTTTCTTCCTAGCATTATTGGATGGGTTTCAGGTCTGTGAACTTTGCTGAAATTGACTGTGAAATTTTGTGCTATGGGCATTTTTCTGTGGAGAAGTTCTGTGTTTTCATTAGATTGGAGAGTCCATTAATCAACACCCCTCGCCCCCCAAACAAACCTGAAAGGTTTTGATTCTGTTTTTTTCCAATCCATTTTCCACAGTGCTGCCATTATGATCTTCCTAGTATACATATGTAATATAACTTCCCTACTTAAAAAGACATACAGAGAAAAAGGTCACTTCCACACAGATATTTGCAAGAAGGTCATGGCCATAGGCAAGCATTTGCAATACGCTACACAATGTGATGAGTCCCATATTTGGACCATGTAAAAAATACTTTGGCAGGAATGAGCACCTTAATATGCCGGGGGGTGTGGGGTGTCAGAGAAGACCTCATAAAATAGGTAATAGGTAAGTTAGAATTAGAGTTGAATGGTTTCAGCTAGACCAGGATCTATCAGCCTTGGCTTTGATGCCTTGTTTTGGGGGCTGTGTTATGCATTGGAGGATGTTTAGTAGCATCTTTTTCTTTCTTTTTTATTTTAAAAGATGACTGGTAAGGGGATCTTAACCCTTGACTTGGTGTTGTCAACACCACGCTCACCCAGTGAGCCAACCGGCCATCACTATATGGGATCCGAACCCATGGCCTTGGTGTTATCAGCACCGCACTCTCCCGAGTGAGCCACAGGCCGGCCCAAGCATCTTTGGCCTCTACACACTAGATACTAGTAGCACCCCTTCCCCCTAGTTGTGACAACCAAAAATGTTTCTGTACATTGTCAAAGGTCCCTGGGTGGGAGAGAATTGCCTCCAGTTGAGAACCACTGAGCTAGAGTAAAGAGTACTCCAATAGAATGGAAGTACGAGAAAGCCACATATAGTCAGGAAAGGCTGTATGAGGTGAGTTTACAGCAGATAAAGCCAGGCAGGTTTCATTCATAAAGAGCCTTGCATACCATGCTAGAGTTTGGTTCCTATTGAAATAAAGGAGGTGAGTTATGTTAAATATTTGTTAAAAGTCTCTGGCAGTATATTAGTTTCCCAGGGCTATCATAACAAAGTATCACAGACTTAGTGGCTTAAAACAACAGAAATTTATTCTGTCACAGTTAGGAAGGCTAGAAGTCCAAAATCAAGGTATCAGCAGGGCAGTGCTCTTCTAGCTTCTGGTTGTTACCAGCAGTCCTTGGCATTCTTTGGCTTGCATCTGTGCCTTCATAGTCACTTAGCTGTCTTCCACCTATGTGTTGGTGTCTTCACATGACCTTCTCTCTTCTTAAAAGTGTGCTAGTCATATTGGATTAAGGGCTTACCTTATTCCAGTGTAACTTCATCTTAACTTGATTACATCTGCAAAGACCCTATTTCCAAATAAGGTCACATTCACAGGTACCAGAGGTTAGGACCTCAACATTTCTTTTTGGGGGACACAGATCAACCCACAACAGGCAACACTGTGGAACATGAATGGGAGAAAAGCATAGCCAAAGCTAAGAAGAACAGTTACTGCTGCCACTGTAGGCAAGAGGTAATATCTATACCAAGGATATAAATCATAGGCATATATGCTACAAAGAAATAAGGCCATGAAATTGGACTCTTTGGACCTCAGATCTCGTTTTTAAACCTCACTCTTACAACAAATATAGACACTTCTGTGTTAGGTATTGTAAATATAGATTCCTTAATCCCATCAATAAGATAAAAGTTATGGACTTCTACTCACGGGGAGTATACAGTTAAGTTAGGAAGTCAAAACTCCTTTGTAACTAATTATATACAATTATGGGAAAAGTAACATTAAAACAATGCAAATTTGTGATGTATAGAGTAAGAGGGAAATAACTCCCAATTAGAGTCATCAGGAAAGGATTTTTAAAGGTGACAGTATTTTATCTTGTCCTTTAAGAGTAGGTAAGAATAAGGCTCTGATGAAAGAAGTCAAAGAAGATTTAAGTGAAGAGATAAGCTGTGCCGATGGAATAAAAAACTCAATATTAATATTAAGATATCAGTTGTCCCTAAACTGAGCTATAGATTCAACACAAACCTAATTCCAGGATTTTTTGTGGGAATAAGTTGATTCTAAAATGTTTATCAAAAGGCACGAGAACTAGAAAAACCAAAACAATTTCAAAAACTAACAACAAAGTTGCAGAACTCAGAACTCACACTACTTGATTTCAAGATTTTAAAAGCCACAAAAAGAGAGTTTTATACTGGTGAAAGGACAGACATGTAGGTAAATGGGACAGAATACAGATTTCAGAAATAGATCCACATATATATATATATATTCAATTGATTTTCAATAAAGGTACAAAGATGATTCAGTGGAAGAAGTAAAATCCTTTCTGCAAATGGTGTTGGAACAATTTGATTGCAGTCGGGAAGAAAAAAAACCTCCATCCATTCCTCAAACTCTTTACAAAAATTAATTCAATAGACCTAAATGTAAAATCTAAAACTATAAAATTTCTAGAGAAAATCTTTGTGACCTTGAGGTGAGCAAAGATTTCTTATATATGACACCAAAAGCACAATTCTAAAAGAAAAAAATTGATAGACTTCAAAAGAATTACGAACTTCTATTCTTCAAAAGGCATTGTTAAAAGAATGAAAAGGATAAAATATTTGCAAATCACATATCTCATAAAGGACTTGTATCCAGAATATAAGGAACTCTCCGAACTTAATTTAAAAAAAAGAAAACAAAACCCAATTTAAAAATAGGCAAAAGTTTTGAACAGATACTTCACCAAAGAAGATATATGGATGGCAAATAAGCACATAAAAAGATGCTTAACATTATTAGCCAGTAGGGAAATGCAAATTAAAACCATAATGAAATATCACTACACACCTGTTAGAATATCAAATTAAAGGGAAAAAAAAACCACTAAAAACACAGTATCAAGTGCTGGTCAGGATGGGGAACAGTTGCAGCTCTTACATATTGCTAATGGAATGAAAAGTGTGTGGCCCCTTTGGGAAAGTTTAACAGTTTCTTATAAAGTTATACTTACAGGTGTTTTATGACCTAGCAATTTTATTTCTGTGTATTTATCTGAGTTAAATGAAAACTATGTTCACACAAAAATACATGTGCGTATGTTCATAGTGGCTTTATTTGTAATGATCAAAAACTAGGAACAACTCATATCTCTCAACTGGGGAATGGATAAACCAACACTCATCCATATAGGGAATAAACTGGTACATACAACATTGATTAATATCAAATGTGTTATGCTGCATGAAAGATGCCAGATTCAAAAGGCTACATAATATATGATCTTATTTATATAACATTCTGGAAGGTCATTAGTGTGTGGGATTAGACTCTTGAGTTGTAGGTGTTAATAGAGCATCTAGGTTTCCTGGAGATGCAGTGCTCCAGAAAGTTCTGAAGCATAAGCTGGAGATAAGGTCCATAGTAGAAGATAGCCTTTATAGGAAGGAAGATGGGGAGTCGCAGGTAGAATAATGAATGTTAGGTGGAGAAGAGGACAGTGTTAGGAAAGTTCTTGGCAATTGGCCAATGTCAAGAATCTGGACCCTTGACCTTGGGGTAGCACCATACTTTCCCAAGAGAGCTAACCAGCCAGCCATGTAAGTTCTTGACAAGACCTTGACCTATTACATGGAAATTAGTGTCATCTGTTAAGAGCGAGGGAAAGGTCAAGAGCTGAAATGTATAGAAACAGTTTAATACAGCTGGTGTAACAAATGCTAAAAGGGGTTAAATGAGGAGCACTGAGGGCCAGATGAAGTTAAACACAGAATTTCAATTAGACATGATTTCCTGACTTTGTTTAGCCATGTTCCACATCCCCAAACAAAGCAGAAGGAAGGGGTTGTTCTCTGGGTGGGTTTGGCAGGGCTGGCATTGCAGAAGGTTAAGGAGGTAAGGGAGTTACTTCTGGAACAGTGGAGATCATTTAAATGACCATGCCATGAAGCCCATGTCATGGTAGGGAGCTTGTTAAGATATCTTAGTAAGTTACTATGACTTTTGATTTGCCTTAACACTATTTGTCATTTTCTCTTCCTGAAGAAGTGTCCATAGAAAAGAAACCTTCTCTTAAGAAGATAAAGAAAGTAGAGGAAACGAGGCTCCTGAGCTTTTCCAGCACTAAATGGCTACAGAATCGAGAAAGCCTTTAGCCTCGTCTCCACCAGATCAGGCTCCTGAAGAGGACCTTGTAATCGTTAAAGTAGAGGAGGATCATGGTTGGGACCAGGAATCTAGTCTACATGAAAATAACCCTCCTGGCCAAGAACTGTTCCGCCTACGCTTCCGGCAGTTATGCTACCAGGAGACACTAGGACCCCGAGAAGCTCTGATCCAACTCCGGGCACTTTGCCATCAGTGGCTGAGGCCAGATTTGAACACCAAGGAGCAGATACTAGAGCTGTTGGTGCTGGAGCAGTTCTTGACCATCCTGCCTGAGGAGCTCCAGACCCTGGTTAAGGAACATCAGCTAGAGAATGGAGAAGAGGTGGTTACCCTGTTGGAGGATTTGGAAAGGCAGATTGATATACTAGGACGGCCAGTAAGTAGAAGGAGGTGCATGCTGTGACTGTGGGAGTCCTGGCATCCCAGTGGTTGAGTAAAAGCTGGGCATAAGTTTCTGTTGGATAAGGATGAAAATAGTCATAATGTGTTATGGCTTGTATTTGTAGAGTTCTTTTTATTTACATAAAGGATATAAATCCACTTTTTTATCCTCAAAACATCCTACAACTGTATTATTATTCCTGTTTGCAATATGGGAACGTGATGTATAGGGAGCTTAAATTACTTTTTTAAGGGTACCCAAATAATTAAAGATAGATCTGTACCCAAATAATTAAGGTAGATGTGAGACCAGAACTCAGGCTTCTTAGTTCCCTATCAAACATTTTTTTGACTGCGTAGCACTGCTTTAAGTTTCCATTTATCATTCTCCTTCCCCTGCCTTTTGAGCACAAAATATTGATGTTCATGTAGCAGGGAGGGAATCGGCAGAAATCTTTTCTTTTAGTACTGAGCAGAAATGATGCCTTTCTTTCTGTGCTAATCTACATGTTGGTATTCCTTACTGTCCATAGGAAGTAAGTGAGATTCTGCTGCTTCCTTTCACAAGCATGTATCCCTGTAGATGTGCTCCTGGTCCCGTTATGTTGTTCACTTCATTTTTCAAAGGGATTTCTTGTAACCCAACTGTCCCATTTTTTTCAGGTTCCAGCTCGTACACATGGACATAGGGTACTCTGGGCGGAGGTGGAGCTTTCAGAATCTGCACCAGAGGCTCCAAGTCCTCAGCTCCAACCTGTGGCAACCCAGCATAAATCTCCAGTGCTTCCAGGGCCACAAGAGAGAGCCATGTCTACTTCTCAGAGTCCTACCCCTTCCCAGAAGGGAAGTTCTGGAGACCAGGAGATGACAGCTACACTTCT